>NW_016108079.1:465513-475375 GCF_001604975.1 Cebus imitator | reverse complement strand
TCTTGCTTTGTTGCCAGGCTGGAGTGCAGTGGCACAATCTTGGCTTACCGCAGCCTCCACCCACCAGGTTCAAGTGATTCTTCTGCCTCAGCCTCCCAAGTAGCTGGGACTACAGGTGCATGCCACCATATCCAGCTAATTTTTCTATTTTTAGTAGAAATGGGGTTTCACCATGTTGGCCAGAATGTTCTTGATCTCTTGACCTTGTGATCTGCCTGCCTCAGCCTCCCAAAGTGCTGGGATTACAGGTGTTAGCCACCGTGCCGGCCTGACATTTTAATAATATTAATTCCTCCAATCCATGATTGCAGGATTTCTTCCCATTTATTTTCTTCTTCTGTAGTTTATTTCATCAATGTTTTGTGGTTTTCCAGTGTACAACTCTTTCACCTCCTTCTTAAGTAATTTATTTGTATGTTTATTTCTGAGCATTTTATTCTTTTTTTATGATATTCTAAGTGACATTTTTTGCTCCCTTTCGGATATTCATTGTTAGTGCATAGAGCCACAATAGGTTTTTACATGTTGATTTTGTTTCTTGTGACTTCATTGAATTTATTTAATAGTTCTAACAGTTGTCTGCAAAATCTTAATGGTTTTCTTAATACAAGAACATGTCATCTGCAAATTCACAATTTTACTTCTTTCAGATTTGGATGACTTTTCCTTTCTTTTTTTGCTTAATTGTCTTGGCTGAAACTCTCATTTACTATGTTAAACAGACATGTCAAGAGTAGGCATTCTTGTCTTATTTCTGATCTTAAAGGAAAAGCTTTGACTTTTTTACCACTGAGTCTGAAGTTAGCTGTAGAATTTTCACATATGGCCTTGGTTTTATTGAGGTAAATTCCTTCTATAGATATTTTGTTTAATGTTTTTATCATGAAAAAGTATTGAATTTTGTCAAATGCATTTTCTGCATTAATTGAGATAATCAGATGATTTTCATTCTTCATTCTGTTATTGTATTACATTACTTACATATGTTAAACCATGCTTGCATTTCAGGAATAAATCCCAACTGACTATGTTCTATAATGCTTTTGATGTACTGTTGAATTCAGATTCCTAGTATTTTGTTGAGGATTTTTATATGACTCTTCTACAGGTGCAATGGCCTACAGTTGTGTCATCTTGTGGTATCTTTGTCTGGCTTTGGTATGAGGGTAATGCTGGTTTCACAAAATGTGTTTTAAAGGGTTATCTTTAATTATTTTGGAAAAGTTTGAAAAGGACTGGCATTAATTCTTTAAATGTTTGGAAGAATTTAGCAGCGAAGATATCTGATCCTGGGCTTTTCTTTGTTCATGAGTTTTGATTGCTGATTCAGCCTTCTAATTCATTATTCATCTGTTCAAATGCTCTTCATTATTCATTCTTAGGAGGTTGTATGTTTCTAGAAATCTATCTGTTTCTTCTAGGTTACCCAATATGTTGGTGTAAAATTGTTGATAGTAATCACATGATCCTTATTTCTGTGATATCAGTTGTAATGTCCTCTCCGAAAATTCTGATGTTATTGGAATCTTCTTTCTCATTTTCTTAGTCTATCTAAAGCCTTTTCCATTTTGTTTTCAAAAAAGCACTTCAATTTTGTTAACTAATGTTTCCTAGTCTCTATTTTATTTATTTCTGCTCTAATGTTTATTATTTATTTCTTTCTGCTAATTTAGTGCTTAGTTTGTTCTTTCTCTACTAATTTCATGAGGTATGTTAGACTGCTTGAGATCTTGTTTTGTTTTTAATTTATTACTATAAACTTCCCTCAGTATTACTTTTGCTGTATCTCTTAAGTTTTAGTACATTGTGTTTTTATTTTCATTTGTCTTTAGACATTTTCTGATTTTCTTTTTGACTTTTTCTTTGACACATTGGTTATTCAGAACTGTTAGTTTAATAACTACATGTTTGTGAATTTTACAACTGGCCTTCTGTTATTAATTTCTAGCATCATTCTTTTGTGGTTGGAAAAGATACTTATTATGAATTTGGTCTTCTTAAATTTGTTAAGACTCATTTATTGATATAACATATCATTTATCCTAGACAATCTCCTGTATTCTTTTGAGAAGAACACGTATTCTGCCGCTATTCAGTGAAATATTCTTTATGTATCTGTTAGGTCAATTTGGTCTATCGTATTGCTCAAATCAAGTGCTTCTTTCTGGATTCTTCTGTATGAATGCACTATTTCTTCCTGAAAGTGGGATATTGAAGTTTCCTACTATTATTGGATTGCTGTGTATGTCTCCCTTAGTTCTGTCTATGTTTGCTTTATATATTTATGCTGTCTGTTGCTGGGTGCATATATATATATATATATATATATATATATTTATAACTGTTGTAACTTCCTGTTGAATGGATCCACTTATTATTATATTACACCCTTCTGTCTCTTTTGACAGTTTTTGATGTAAGATTCATTTTGTGATGTAAATACAGTCATTGCTGCTCTCTTTTGTTTACCATTTGCACAGAATATGAGGACAAAAGTATAGGTGGGTCTTACATTTTTATCAATTTAACCACTTTATGTGTATTGGAGAGTTAAGTCCACATATGTTTAATTATTGATAGGGAAGTGCTTACTATTGCCATTTTGTTGTTCTCTGTCTTATAGTTCCCTTTTTTTCTTTATGATTTTTTGCTATTTTCCATTGTGTTTGTTTTTTAATTTTTAGTGATATTCTTTATTCTTTTCATTTTTGCTTTTATGTATCTCCTATGATACTCTCTGTGGCGAGTATGAGGCTTATATTATACATCCTAGGGTCATAACACTGATAACAACTTAATTTCAATTACATACTTATGCTTCTTCCCATTTCATATAAATGTGTATAATTCCTTAACCCAACTTAAATTAAATTTGTAAATTTGGTGAATTATGTATCTGTTGACTTACATTTCTTCTCAGATAAGTAACAAATTGCCTCAGAACCATTTACGTAAAATTCATGCTTTTCTCCTGTAAATATAAAATGCCATCTATTGCAAATAATTTTTTCATGTGTTTGTAGATTAATGTTTAGGTTTTAAATATACTCATTGCTTTTTGCTTGTTTGCTTGCTTTGTTTATCTTTGTGACAATGACAACCTGTGTTAATTATTCTGGCTTTATAACTCCTGACATCTGGTGGGATACATAACTTTACTTGGATCTTCTGTGTTCCTTTAAGAATTACTGTCTCTTTATACTTCTGTACATAGTGAAGAATATATTTTAAAAATCTACTTTTTTTTTAACTCTTCTGTTTTTATTTTTTAAATTAAGCTAAAGATGTACTTGAATTTTGTGGGAACTGTATCTTTTGTTATTATGTATGTGAAAATATGTATGTTTTGTATTTATCTAGCTCTTATTTAAATACAATTTTGTATTTGTATGCATTTTCCATCTTACAATGGATTTTTCTCCAGATATCTGTTATTATTTTTATTATAAATAATGTTTTAATGGCATCTTCTAACTATTCATGCCTTTGTGAAATGCAGCTGATTCATGTATGGATCTTATATCTAGATATCTTGCTAAACTCATAATTTTCTCTCTTTTTGTCACTCTCTCTCTCCTCTCTTTCTCATATACACCCACATAGGTCCTAGTTGTTCTGAAGAATTTTGCTCTTACTATTTTCAGTGGGATTTCTTGCTTTGATGTAGGCCAACTCATGGATTTATCTTTTGGCTTGCCAATTTGTAAATTCAGATTTAGGATCTTTCTACAGATTGTTTGATATTTTATGTATAAATGGATATTCTCTATAAAAATATAATTTTCATTATTTGACTCGATTTTTAATAATATGATCTAATTACATCGATTCTTGCTTTCTGATAACAATGTCTTTATATTTTGCCTGCTTATTGCACAAATAATATCTTGTAGTATGGTAAAAATAAATTTTTTGTAACTCTGATAATACTCTAAAATCTTCTGACACTATCGACCTTGTCTATTTATTATAAGAAAGTAAATAAAGGCTTATTAAATTAATGCACAGTTGTGTTTTCAACATTTTCTTGAATTTTTAATATTTGCTTTACTTTTTAATGCTCTGCAATTTAAACCGTAATGCCTTATAAATATAGTTTTAACACTTTGCATTTCTTATGAATATAAAATTACCTTCTTTCTCATTTAGTGCTTTATGTTTACTATGTTACACAAAATTAACCATACTTATTTTCATTTGATTGAAATTTATTTGATAAAATTGTACAATTCTTTTTATTTTTAACATTCCTAAGAAAGTTTTAATCTTCACTCACATAAGCAGCATAGATTTGTATTTAAGATTATTTTATGACAGAGAAAACATAAATATTTGTGTTTATTACCATAATATGTTTGCTTGTATTTACTTTGAGTAAAATCTTTTCTAATTTTCATACTTTCTTATTTTACTTTTTCAAATATTTAAAACTTTGCTATGTATTCAATACTTTTAATGTTATATCAATGTTTAGTAGAGTTATTATTTTACAAATACTTCCTCTTAAAATGTTTTTTAAAACTTTTTAACATTTATTATTCTATATAACAACTTAGGATGACAAATAAATAAAGTATTTGCTACATTCTTATTTTCCACCCACTCTTACATGCATGGGTTTCTGTAAGTGTAATATATATCTTTATATCCTACTTATCTTTATGTCATTTACATTTAACATATTCTCATAATAGTAAAGTTGATATTGCCTTTCAGATTTTTAACAAATTAATTTAAAGTACTTTTCAATGTAATTTTTATTAACTATTTGTAATGCTTACCATGTATTCATATACACTAGTAATTTTATATTCTTGTTTCTATTTTAATTAAACTACTAGTTGACTGAGTTATTTTTCAACCATTTTGTCCAGACATACACGTATTGTGTAAGCTTTCTGAGCCCTTGAGCATTTTCAGAATGTCTTTCTCTTTTTCTTCAAATATCAAAACCATGTAGATTATTATAAAATTTGAAAAACACTAACACTTACCTCTCAAAATTAAATAGACACTATCAGCTCAGAATAATCACCTGCAAACAGAAAACAAGAAAAGCTCAATTTTTGTTTTTTTGAGGAAATTTGGGTAAGTGTAGAATTATTTTCATTAATCCAATATGGTAAGTTTCAGTGAATTTTTCCTCGTGTCTCTTTGCATTAACTCATCTAATGTTTAATGAGCTCTCTTTGTCTACATAGTTATAAATTTTTAAGCCTCAGGGTAAATTATTTTAAATTATTTTATCTTTGATTATAAATTTTGTTCTGGTTGTTGCCCTTTTATATTCAAAAAAATATTTAATTCAAAATTTGGCTTCTGTTCACTGTCACCCATATCCTTTAATAGATGACAACGTTTTGATTTTTTAAAATATTTTTCTGGTCTATCAAGTAAATATATTTCACAGATATACAATTTATTAAAATCCTGAGTATCATAAGATATGCCCTTCGTTCTCCTAGAATATTCTTTAAAGAACCCATCTGTGGTTTTTCTTTTCTTTCTCTCTCTTTTCTTTTTTCTTTTCTTTTCTTTCCTTTCCCTCCTTCCCTCCC
This sequence comes from Cebus imitator, assembly GCF_001604975.1. Lineage (NCBI taxonomy): Eukaryota > Metazoa > Chordata > Mammalia > Primates > Cebidae > Cebus > Cebus imitator. The sequence goes on along the minus strand of NW_016108079.1, from coordinate 469,817 downwards.
TTCCTTCCTTTTCTTTCTCTTATTGGTTTATATGTAATTCAAAAAGGTGATATTTATGTAAACCTGTGCTGCTAGTCACATACAGCCATTTAAAATTATACTAGTTAAATTAAAATAAAAAGAAAACTTCTCTGTCACATTAAACACATTTCCCATACTTAATGACATCTTTGAGTTACAATTCTTTGAGACTGTCGGTTTTGTCAGTTGGAGGATCTGGTAAGGAATTTACTTGGAGGAACACCTTTGGGTTTTGTACCCATTGCCTCCCTAACACAGCTAATAGTTACACCTTCTTTGAAAACTGTATATCTGACAAGAGACTGATATGAAGGATCTATAAGAATCTTAAGCAACTCAAAGGAAAAATAGCCTCATTAAAAAATTGGGCAAAGGGTATGAACAAACATTTTTCAAAACATAACACAAATGGGCAAGGAGCATATGAAAAAATGCTCAGCATCACTAATTGTCAGAGAAATGCAAATTGATATCACACGAAATACCATTTTATACTTGTCAAATGGCTATTGTTAAAGTCTCAAAAATAACAGATGTTGAGGATGCAGAGAAAGAGGAGGGTTTTATACATGGTTGGAGGGAATGTAAATTACTAAAACCTCTATGGAAATCAGTATGGAGATTTCTCAAAGAAGTGAAAATAGAACTTCCATTCCATCCATCATTCCCACTACTGCGTATCTACCCAAAGGAAAAGAAATAATTGTATCAAAAAGAGATCTGCATTTATATGTTCCTTGCAGTACTATTCACAATAGCAAAGATTTGGAACCAACCTAAGTGTTCATCAATGGATGACTAGACAAAGAAATGTGGCATATATATACAATGGAGAACTAGTCAACCATAATGAAGAATGAAAACATGTGATTTGCAGCAACAGAGATGGCACTGAAGGCTATTATCTTAAGTGAAATAACTTAGAAATGGTAAGTCCATTACCATACATATGTTGTCACTTATATATGGAAGCTAAAAACTGTGTACACATGGGCATAGAATACGGATTACTAGACATTGGAGATTTAGATGGGTGGACGTGGGGTGGGGGTAAGAGATAAGAAGTTAATGTCTACAATATATATTATTTAGATAATGGTTAAAAAGCCCAGACTTCAACACTATGCAGTATATCCATGCAACAAAACTGCACTTATGCCCCCTACATTTATACAAAAAGTAAGGACCCCATTACAATTGCCATGGGCTCTTGTCACCCCTGAATGTATAATCCATAGAGACCTTATTAATAATGTTGAGCCTAATATTCCTCATTTGTCATGGGTCAACTCAGATTGAATGATTACCATGGACAGAAGAGCCCAATAATCTTTGCTTGATGAATGAAAATGGTGTATTTGGTATCATAGCTGGCTTAGCTTCAGCAGCATCATGATCTCACATGAAAAAGTGGCAGCTATCCTTTTATAAAAAAATATGGCCCCTGCTCTGTTGTCTGAAGTCAAGTCAGCGAATTAATGAGAACAAAAGCTGATCCCATTGTCACTAAGTGAGAGAGGCCACATTTCATAGGCCTGCCTGGTCTATTCCTAACAGATTAAGTATTTCTAACAGATTAACTATTCCTGGCAGATTGACTATACCAGACCTTTGATCTTTACTTGTAACTATCAAAAATTCAAAAAATTATCTGACATTCCTGGGCAACATGGTTCTTTCCTCCTTTTTTTTTTTTTTTTCCTTTTTTTTTTTTTTTTTTTTTTTTTTTTTTTTTTTTTTTTTTTTTTTTTTTTTTTTTTTTTTTCCCATTTATTTATTTTATTGTATTTTAGGTTTGGGGGTACATGTGAAGAACATGCAAAATTGTTGCATAGGAACACACATGGCAGTGTGATTTGCTGCCTTCAGGTTGGCCCGATTCATATTCTGTTAGAGTGACAACCCAACAAAAGGGAGCCTAGATAATTAGAAATTAACTATAGGGCAACCACCTTGATTCTCCTGTTGAATTAATACAGTAGCAGATCATAAGTATAAAGACCCCATGGTTAAGTACATTGCTCTCAAAGTCAAAGAGAGGTACACTTTAGGCCTCTGTAAGTATTAAAACAATATCCTTGTCCCTCAAATCTAACTCTATTACATATAAGCAATGGGTGTGTGCAGAAGATGCTTACAAATGTGAAGTTCCACTTCATGGGAATAGAAACAAGAGTTTTGAGGTATTGATAGGAAGGCAACCACTCTGGCGCTTGAGAAGGCAACCCATCCAACCTTTGAGGAGTAGACAAGGGAGGCATATTAATAATAGATCTGCTCTGGCCTCTTCTATACCAAGAAAAATCTCTTGGTAATGACAAAACAAACTGTTGCACACACTTTAAACAGTCTGCTGGGTCAGCAATGCTAACCAGACAACTCTAATAACAATTTATCTACCTTTTCTTCTAATGACACCAAAAGTCTATCTTAAGCAACAGGGAATGATTTCAACTCTTGTACTTCCCAAAGAAAAGCCTTGTCAACCGATTTTTAAGTTCACCATCCACGTTCTCAGTCAGTGCATGAGGCAAATGAATAGTACCCAATGTTGACATAAACATACAAGACAGATTAAACTGACTGCCTTCAGAGTCTATCCAAAATCAGGGCATAGGCTCCATCCTAAGCCCTACCAGTGGCCCTGGAAGACATATTAGAAGCAGTGTCAACTTGTGCCCCAATTCTGACCGTTGGAGGTCCCATGAGCAGAACCCCAACAATTGTAATATATCTTTTCTCTCCTAGGACAATATATGCATATGCATATGTGTATACTCCTTGTATAAAAGCTAGAGATTAACTTGATTCACTTCTAGAAACACTGTGACTTGAGTCTTGGAAGTGGTGATGAGTCCTTCATATCTTCAAGAAAAGACTACCAGTAAACTTTGAGGCTAATGACTTTTTTCTAAAATGAGGTGTCCCTTAGTTTTCCAAGGTAGTTTTATAGAGAGATAACTAACTCCTTATTTATTTAATGCTTTTGGCAGTTATTCCCATAACTTGCGTCACCAAATTAGAAAACGTGATACAATATTTGTTGGAATTTAGCTGAAGTAAGCAATAAAATTATCACAGAACTGGAAGGAATTCAGCTTAGCTTCAAATCACTGATTAGGGATTTTAGTGATGCTGGAATTACTATAGCTTTCCTCCTTATTAGTCAATGTGGAGCTTGTGCAATTGCTAATATATCCTACTGTACACGAATGAATGACTCAGTATAAATGGAAATGCCTATTCAGAACCTTAAGGAAGAAGACATCTGGCTCTCTAAAGTAGACTGCAATTATTTATGGTTTTTGTTTAGCTACTTGGATCTAGGATGTGAGCAGTTGTGTTTGAGGTCAATACCACCGACTGGCTTCATTTCATCATGTGGAGTCCTGCCGAGAGTATTCATAATTAAATACTGTATGTGGCAAGTTTTATGAATTTAGTTTTAAACTCTGTTGGTCACATAATCCAGTGTCCAACAGAATGTTATACACACAAAAAATATTTTATAGAAGCCAAGGCAGTGTAAAAATAAAGGATGGGTGTTGTTGGAAGATAAATATCCATGTATTTATTGCATCTTTTGCATACCTAAGCAAAAAAAAAAAAAGGCATGCAAAAAGGTTTCCTTTGTTGCAGATTATTTCAAGAATGTATGTCCAATACGGGCTGAATTTGGAGTCTTCACTAACAAATTACCAAAAACTGGCTGGCTTAAAACATTAGAAATTTACTGTTCCACAGCTTAGTTCTGGGAGCCAGAAGTCTGAAATCAGTTTGTCAGCATTTCGCAAATCCTTTTGAGGCTTTAGGGGAGAATCTGTTTCTGTCTCTTCCAACTTCTAGTGGGCTATAAGGCATTATTTGATTTGTGGATGCATTACTCTAATCTCTGTCTCCAAGATCACATTTCCTCCTCCTCTTTTGGCTGTGTAAAATCTCCCTCTGCCTCTATTCTACAAAGTTATTTGTTACGGTGTTTATTGTCATCCAAAATTATCCAGGGTAATCACCACATCATCATAAGTTCCTTAATTTAATCATATCTGCAAGTATTATTTTTTTCAAAATATGACAACATTTAAAAGTTTCAGGGATTAAGACTTGGTATTTTTAGAGACTATTTTTCAATCTATTACAGGGGCATATTGTAGCTTTCTTTAAAGATCAACTCCGATAACTTAGGTGAAACACTTAGCAAACTCTGAAATAATATAGGCATATAATGTATAATTTGGTAAATTACATATAATTTCAGGCAACTTACAGAATGGCAGAAAAAT
>NW_016108079.1:384613-465477 GCF_001604975.1 Cebus imitator | reverse complement strand
AAAAAAAAAAAAGCATCAAAAAGTGGGCAAAGTATATGAACAGACACTTCCCAAAACAAGACATTTATGTGGACAACAAACACATTTTAAAAAAGCTCATTATCACTGGTCTTTAGAGAAATGCAAATCAAAACCACAATGAGACACCATTTCCTGCCAGTTAGAATGGTGATTATTAGGGGACTTCTGCCAAGATGTCTAAATCGGAACAGCTCTGGAGCACAGTTCCGGTGAGAACAATGCAGAAGGTGCAGGATTTGCGCATTTCCAACTGAGGTAACAGATTTATCTCAATGGGACTAGTTGGACAATGGGTATAACCCAAGAAGGGCAAACTGAGGCAGGGTGGGGTGCTGACTCACCCAAGAAGTGCAACACGCCGGAGGACACCCCTCACCCAATGGAGCCCAGTGGGGAGTTTTCCAGGCATTCTGGCACTCTGGCTTAGATACAACACTTCTCCCACAGCCTTTAAAGCCCACAGACCAGGAGATTCCCGCCAGGACCCACAACACCAGTGCCACAGGTTACCAGCACAAAACTGGCAGCCATTATAGCTGGCTCCATGGGTTTCCAGAACAAAATTTGGCAGCTTTTTTTTTTTTAATTGTACTTTAGTTTCTGGGGTACATGTGCGGATCATGCAGGATTGTTGCATAGGTACACACAATGGCAATGTGGTTTGCTGTCTCCATCACCCGGTCACCTACATCTGCTATTTCTCTCCATGTTATCTCTCCCCAGCCTCCCCACTCTCTCACTGTCCCTCTCTTGGCAACCCCCAACAGACCCCAATGTGTGATGTACTCCTCCCTGTATCCATGTGTTCTCATTGTTCATCACCCGCCTATGAGTGAGAACACGAGGTGTTTGATTTTCTGTTCTTGTGTCAGTTTGCTGATAATTATGGTTTCCAGATTCATCCATGTCCCTACAAAGGGCACACACTCATCATTTTTTATGTTGGCAGCCCTTTTAGCTGGAGACTACAATACCTGTGAGACAGAGTTGCGCATTGCCCTGAAGAAATGGGGCTGAAGGCAGGGAGCCAAGTGATCTGGCTCAGAGGGTTTCACCCACATGAAGACCAGCAAACTGAAACCCACTGGCTTGAGATTTTTGCAGCCAGCACAGCAGTTTGAGTTCAACCTGGGACAGTGGAGCTCAGTGGTGGGGAGGAGTGTCTGCCATTACCGAGGCAGTTCTAACCTTGACTTTGTAAACAAAATCACAAGGAAGTTTATACAGCAGCTGGGCAGAGCCTGCGGCAACTCAGCAACATCTCTGCAAGCAGACTGTGATTAGACTCCCTCCTTGCTGGGCAGCACATCTGTGAAAAAAGGCTGCAGTCCATCAGGGACTTATAAATAAAGCCCCACCTTCTCAGGACAGAGCACCTGGGAAAAGGAGTGGTTCTGTGTTCTGCTGCAGCAGACTTAAATGTCCCAGCCTAACAGCTCTGAGGGGAGCAACGGAGCTCCCAGCACAGTACTTCAGCTCTGATAACGGGCAGAATGCCTCTTCAAGTGACTCCCTGACCCTCATATATCCAAAGAGACACCTAATACAGGAGAGCACTGGCTGACATCTAGGGGGTACCCCTGTGGGATGAAGATACTAGAGGAAGGAACAGGCAGCAATCCTTGCTGTCTGTGGCCCTCGCAGGTGATTCCCAGGCAAGCAGGGTCTGGAGTGGACCTCCAGCAGTCCTGCAGCAGAGGGACCTGATAGTTAGAAGGGAAACCAAAAAACAGGAAGAAATAGCTTTGACATTAACAGAAAGGAGATCCACCCAGGGACCCCATCCAAAAGATACCAACTTCAAAGATCAAAGGTAGATAAATCCACAAAGACAGGAAGAAACCAGCTCAAAAAGGATGAAATGGATGAAAAAGGATGAAAAACCAGAATTCCTCTCCTCCTCCAAGGGATCACAACTCCTCACCAGCAAGGGAACAAAACTGGATGGAGAATGAGATTGGCGAATTGACAGAAGCAGGCTTCAGAAGGTGGGTAATAACGAACTTCTCTGAGCTAAAGGAACATGTTCTAACCCAATGCGAAGAAACTAAGAACCTTGAAAAAGGTTAAATGAAATGCTAATGAGAATAAACACCTTAGAGAAGAACATAAACAACTTGATGGAGCTGAAAAACACAGCATAAGAACTTTGCAAAGCATACACAAGTTTCAGTGGCTGAATGGATCAAGTAAAACAAAGAATATCAGAGACTGAAGATCAACCCAGTGAAATAAAATGAGAAGGCAAAATTAGAGAAAGAAGAGTGAAAAGAAATTAACAAAGCCTCCAAGAAATATAGGATTATGTGAAAAGACCTAATCTAACTTTGATCAGTGTATCTGAATGTGATGGTGAGAATGAATCCAAGCGGAAAACACTCTCTAGGATATTATCCAGAAGAACTTCCCCTCCCTAGCAAAGCAGGCCAGCACTCCAACCCAGGGAATACTGAGAATACCACAAAGATATTCCTCAAGAAGAGCAACCCCAAGTCACATAATTGTCAGATTAAGCAGAGTTTAAAAGAAGGAAAAAATGCTAAGAGAAGTCAGGGAGAAAGATCAGGTTACCCACAAAGGGAAGCCTATCAGACTCACAGCAGACCTCTCAGTGGAAACCCTGCAAGCCAGAAGAGAGTGGGGGCCAATATTCAACATCCTTAAAGAAAAGAACTTTCAACCAAGAATTTCACATCCAGCCAAACTGAGTTTCATAAGCGAAGAAGAAATAAAATCCTTTACAGACAAGTAATTGCTGAGAGATTTCATCACCACCAGGCCTGCCTTACAAGAGCTCCTGAAGGAAGCACTAAACATGGAAAGGAGCAACCAGTACTGGTCACTGCAAAAATGTACCAAATGGTAAATACCACTGACACAATGAAGAAACTACATCAACTGATGGGCAAAACAATCAGCTAGTATCAAAATGGTAGGTTCAAATTCACACATAACAATATTAACCTTAAATGTAAATGGGCTAAATGCCCCAATTAAAAGACATAGGTTGACAAATTGGATAATGGTTCAAGACCCATCAGTGTGCTGTACTCAGGAGATCCATCTCATGTGCAAGGACACACATAGGCTCAAAATAAAGGGATGGAGTAAGATTTACCAACCAAATGGAGAACAAAACAAAAGCAGTGGTTGCAATCCTAATCTCTGATAAAATGGACTTTAAACCAACAAAGATCAAAAGAGACAAAGAGGGGAATTACATAATGGTAAAGGGCTCAATGCAGCAAAAAGAGCTAACTATCCTAAATAAGAGCACCCAGATACATAAAGCAAGTTCTTAATTACCTACAAAGAGACGTAGACTCCCACACAACAATAATGGGAGACTTTAACACTCCACTGTCAGTATAAGACAGATCAACGAGACAGAAAATTAACAAGAATATCCAGGACTTGAACAAAGATCTGGATCAAGCTGACCCAACAGACATCTACCAAATTCTCCACCCCAAATCCACAGGATATACATTCTTCACAATACCACATTGCACTGATTCTAAAATGTACCATATAATTGGAAGTAAATCACTCCTTACCAAATGCAAAAGGACAGAAATTATAACAACCAGTCTCTCAGACCACAGTGCAATTATTCAGAACTCAGGATTAATGAACTCACTCAAAACTGCACAACTATATGGAAAGTGAACAACCTGCTCCTGAATGACTGCTGCATAAATAATGAAAGGAAGGCAGAAATAAAGATGTTCTTTGAAGTCAATGAGAATGAAAACATAACACACCAGAATCTCTGGGACACATTTAAAGCAGTGTCTAGAGAGAAATTTACAGCCAAAAATGTCCACGTGAGAAGTGAGGAAAAATCTAAAATTGACACGATGTTGTTACAATTAAAAGAACTATATGAGCAAGATCAAACAAATTCAGAAGCTAGCAGAAGACAAGAAATAACTATGATCAGAGCAGAACTGAAGGAGATAGAAACACAAAAAACCCTTCAAAAAAATCAATGAATCCAGGAGATAGTTTTTTTGCAAAGATCAACAAAATAGTTAGACCGCTAGCCAGACTAATAGAAAAGAGAGAAGAATCAAATAGATGCCATAAAAATGATAAAGGAGATATCATCACTGATTCAACAGATATACAAACTACCATCATACATTACTACAAACACCTCTATGTATATAAACCAGTAAATCTGGAAGAAATGGATAAATTCCTGGATATTTACACCCTCCCAAGACTAAACCAGGAAGAAGTTGAATCCCTGAATAGACCAATAACAAGGTCTGAAGTAGAGGTAGAAATTAATAGCCCATCAACACAAAAAAAGTCCAAGTCCAGAGGCATTCACAGCCAAATTCTACCAGACGTACAAAGGGGAGCTGGTACCATTCTTTCTGAAACTATTCAAAACAATACAAAAAGATGGAATCCTCCCTAACTCATTTTATGAGACCAATATCATCCTGATACTAAAAGCTGGCAGAGACATAACTTCAAAAGAAAATTTCAGGCTAATATCTATGATGAACACAGATGCAAAAATCTTCAATAAAATACTGGCAAACCGAGTACAACAGTACATCAAAAAGCTTATCTATCACAATCAAGTAGGCTTCATCCCAGGGTTGTGAGGCTGCTTCAACATATATGAATCTACAAATGTAATCCATCACATAAACACAACCAAAGACAAAAACCATGTGATTATCTCAATATATACAAAGCAGGCCTTCAACAAAATACAACAGCCCTTTATGCTAAAAACTCTCAAAAAACTAGGTATTGATGGAATGTATCTCAAAATAATAAAAGCTATTTACAACAAACCCACAGCAAATATTATATTGAATGGGCAAAAACTGGAAGCATTCCCTTTCAAAACTGATACTAGACAAGTGTGCCTTCTTTCACCACTCCTATTCAACATAGTATTGGAAGTTCTAGCCAGAGCAATCAGGCAAGAAAAAGAAATAAAGGGTATTCAATTAGAAAAAGAGGAGGTCAAATTGCCTCTATTTGCAGATGACATGATTGTATATTTAGAAGGCCCCATTGTCTCAGCCAAAAATCTACTGAAATTGATAAGCAACTTCAACAAACTCTCAGGATACAAAATCAATGTGCAAAAATCACAAGCATTCCTATACACCAATAAGAGACTAACAGAGAGCCAATTCAAGAATGAGCTACAATTCACAACTGCCACAAAGAGAATAAAATACCTAGGAATACAACTAACAAAGAATGTAAAGGACTTCTTCAAGGAGAACTACAAATCACTGCTCAATGAAATAAGAGCAAACAGACGGAGAAACATTCCATGCTCATGGTTAAGAAGAATCAATATCGTGAAAATGGCCATACTGCCCAAAGTAATTTATAGATTCAATGCTATCCCCATCAAGCTACGAATGACTTCCTTCACAGAACTGGAAAAAACCACCTTTAACTTCATATGGAACCAAAAAAGAGCCCGCATAGTCAAGACAATACTAAGCAAAAAGAATAAAGCCTGAGGCATCATGCTACCTGACTTCAAACTATACTACAAGGCAACAGTAATCAAAAGAGCATGGTACTGGAAACAAAACAGAGATATAGACCAACAGAACAGAACAGAGGCCTCGGAAGCAATGCCACACATCTACAACCATCTATCTTTGACAAACCTGATAAAACAAGGAATGGGGAAATGATCCCACTTTTAATAAATAGTGTTGAGAAAACTGGCTAGCCATGTGCAGAAAGCACAAACTGGACCCCTTCCTGGAATGAAAACTTGTGCTCAAATTAACTCCACATGAATTAAAGATTTAAACATAAGACCTAACACCATAAAAGCCCTAGAAGAAAACCTAGACAAAACCATTCAGGACTTAGGCATAGGCAAGGACTTTATGACTAAAACACCAAAACAATGGCACCAAAAGCCTGAACAGACAAAGGGATCTAACTACACTTAAAGAACTTCTATACAGCAAAAGATACTATCATTAGAGTGAAGTGGCAACCAACAGAATGGGAAAAAATTTTTGCAAGCTACTCATCTGACAAAGGACTAATATCCAGAATCTACAAAGAACTAAAATAAATTTATAAGAGAAAACAAACAAACAACCTCCTCAAAAAGTGGGTGAAGGATATGAATAGATACTTTTCAAAAGAAGACATTTATGTGGCCAACATACGTGAATAAATACTCATCATCCGTGGTTATTAGAGAAATACAAAGCAAAACCACATTGAGATACAATCACATGCCAGTTAGAATGGCAATCATCAAAAAATCTGGAGACAGCAGATGCTGCAGAGGATGTGGAGAAATAGGAACACTTTTACACCATTGGTGGGAGTGTAAATTAGTTCAACCATTGTGGAAGATAGTGTGGTGATTCCTCAAGGGGCTAGAAATAGAAATACCATTTGACCCAGCAATCCTATTACTCGATATATATACCCAAAGGATTATAAGGCATCCTATTATAAAGACACCTGCACATGTATGTTAATTGCAGTACTGTTTACAATAGCAAAGTCTTGTAACCAACCCAAATGCCCATCAATTATAGACTGGATAAAGAAAATGTGGCATATATACACCGTGGAATACTATGCAGCCATAAAAAGGATGAGTTCATGTCCTTGCAGGTACATGGATGAAGTCGGAAACCATGATTCTCAGTAAACTGACAAAAGAACAGAAAACCAAACACTACATGCTCTCACTCATAAGTGGGTGTTTAACAGTGAGAACAATTGAACAGAGGGAGGGAAACGTCACACACTGGGGCTTGGGGTGGTGAGGGTCTAGGGGACAGATAGCAGAGGGTGAGGATACTGGGGAAGGATAACTTTAGGAAAAAATATCTAATGCAGGTGACGGGTGGATGGATGCAGCAAACCACCATGGCATGTGTATACCTATGTAACAATTCTGCACGGTCTGCATGTGTACCCAAGAACTTAAGTATAATTAAAAAAATTTTTTTAAAGCATGGCGATCATTAATAACTTAGGAAACAACAGATACCGGAGAAGATGAGGACAAACAGGAACACTTTTACACTGTGGGTGGGAATATAAATTACTTCAACCATTATGGAAGCCAGTGTGGCAATTCCTCAAGGATCTAGAACCAGAAACGTGATTTGGCCCAGCAACCTCATTACTGTGTATATACCCAAAGGATTAAAAATCATTCTACTATAAAGACACATGCATACATATGTTTATTGTGGCACTATTAACAATAGCAAACACTTGGAATCAACCCAAATGTCCATCAATGATAGACTGGATAAAGAAAATGTGGCACATATACATCATGGAGTACTATGCAGCCACAAAAAAGGATGAGTTCCTGTCCTTTGTAGGGACATGGATGAAGCTGGAAATCATTATTCTCAGAAAACTAACATAGGAAAAAGAAATAAACACTGCATGTTCTCACTCATAAATGGGAGTTGAACAAGGAAAACACACGGATACAAGGGAGGAAATATCACACAGTGGGACCTGTCAGGGGGTGGGGGGCTAGGGCAGTGATAGCATTAGGAGAAATACCTAATGTAGATGACTGGTTGATGGGTACAGCAAACCACCATGGCACATGTATATATGTGTAACAAACCTGCACGTTCTGCACATTTATGCCAGAATATAAAGTATAATTAACAAACAAAATCTAATAGTCTGTCAATTTCTGACATCCACCTTCCACTCATCTCATAGCTTATGCAATGTTCATTATATACAATTTCTCACATATAAAGTACATGATAAATTGGTAATTTATACATTTGTATTAGGTGATAATTATATTAGTATATTTCCAATGACTCTTGTTAAGAACTTTTTGTCAGATGTGAAAACATTTGTTAATCAACCACCCGTCTAAAGTTTGGCTCTCATAGATATTTCGAAGATAAAATTGATCACACCCAAGATTCTGACCTCATAGTATTACTTTTCTTTTACTAGACAAGCAACCATTATAACTCAATCAAAGGATTGTCCCTAAATACATCCACTATCGAGTGTGGTTCAGAAATAAGTTAGGCTTCCACTATTTTGTCCTTGACATGGTTATCTCTCTCTGGTTTCCATTAAAGAAAGGAGAAAACTCCTCATGGATGTATAACTAGAAATACCATTTGGTGCAGCAATCTCATTACTGAATATATACCCAAAGGATTATAAATCATTCTATTATAAAGACACATGCACAGATATGTTTATTGTGGCACTGTTTATGTCCATTAGTGATAGACTAGACAAAGAAAATATGGCACATACACTCCATGGAATACTATGCAGCCATAAAAAGGAATGAATTCATGTTCTTTGTAGGGACATGGATAAAGCTGGAAACCATCATTCTCTGCAAACTAACACAAGAACAGAAAACCAAACACCACATGCTCTCACTAATAAGTGGGTGTTGAACAATAAGAACAAATGGACACAGAGAGGGAAACATCACACACTGGGGTCTGTCAGAGGGTGGGGGGCTAGGGGAGGGATGGCATTAGGAGAAATACCTAATGTAGATGATGGGGTGATGCATGCAGCAAACCACCATGGCATGTGTATGTATACCTATGTAACAAACCTGCATGTTCTGCACATGTACCCCAGAACTTAAAGTAAATAAAAAACAATTTTTAAAAAGAGAGAAGGACATAACAGATTATCTCTAAGTTCATTTTGTTCTTAAACTGTTCCTCAGTTCAGATTTTATTACTAAAACAAAAGAAAATGTAATGCTTTTACTGCACTGATGGATTCTGCTTCCCTCAAGATTTTATAGAATGTAATATTTATTTTTCATATTTGGGAATAAGTGTTTAGTCCCTGAACTTTCTTCCCAGTTGAAAGGAAAAAAAAATTCTCAGTGTCAAGACCTTGCCATCTTTAGTGGTGTACATCTCTGTAAATAAATGTAAAACATCTTGCCGCCCTGTTTATAGGAATACTGTGACAATAAAAAGATAATGTTTTAAAATATTTCACGTGGTTACTGGTGATTAAAATATAAAGATAATAGAAATGAAAGACACACATGACAAACCATTTAGAATGAAATTCCAATTTTTCAACACTATTAGGGTCTATTTACACATAAGAATTTTTAAAGCTAACAGCTGAGGACTGATAAACTTAACTTTTGTGTGAATAATTGCTTTTAAAAATCCCTTTTCATGACTTAGAAAAAAATCTGTAACAATAACCCTAGTGCAGTGGTTCCCAAAACACATGTACGGTCAGAATTAGCTGAGATTTATTTAAAAATGATAATTTTTACGCTCCCCCTCATGGAATTTTTATGTAAACCACAGAACCTGGAAGGTGGCATAGTGCAGACATAATATTGGTGCTTTTTGAAAACCTCAGCAGGTCATTTTGATAGGCAGCCAAGCTTGGTAACATAACTGTTGTGAAAGCGAAATGTTCAATCATTTATTTCTGCTAAACTTTTCCTTTGCTTTATATGAATATTATGAAAACATCAATATGGAAAAGTAATTTTTGGTTATTTTTAAAAATTTGGTTTCAATAGTTTTTGAGGAACAGGTGTTTTTTGGTCACATGAGTAAGTTTTTCAGTGGTGATTTTTGAGATTTTGGTGCACCTATAACCTGAGCAGTGTCATTGCACCCAATATGTATTTTCTCATTCTTTACCCCCCATTCTATCCCTCAACTCCCCAAAGTCCACTATATCATTCTTATGCCTTTGATCGTCATGGCTTATCTATTACTTATAAGTGAAAACAACTAATATTTAGTTTTCCATTCCCAAGCTCTTAAAATAATGATCTCCAACTCCATACAAGTTGAGCAAAGGCCATTATTTCACCCTGTTTTATGGCTCAGTAGTATTCCATGGTACGTATCACATTTTCTTTATTCACTCATTGGTTGATGGGCATTTAGGTTTGTTCCATATTTTTGTAACAGCGAATTCTGCTGCTATAAACATGTGTGTGCGTGTGTCTTTTTCACATAATGACTTATTTTCCTTCAGGTATACACCCACTAGTGGGATTGCTGGATCGAAACCATAGACATACTTTCAGTTACTTAAGGAATCTCTACACTGTTTTCCATAGTGGTTGTACTAGTTAACACTGCTACCAGCAATATAGAAGTGTTTCTCTTTTCACAACATCCATGCCAACATCTATTATTTTTTGATTTTTTTTATTATGACCATTCTTGCAGGAGTAACGTGATATCACATTGTGATTTTAATTTACATTTCTCTGATAATCAGTGATGTTGACCATCTTTTCATATGTGTATTGGCTGTTTGTATACCTCCTCTTGAGAAGCATCTGTTCATGTCCTTTACCCACTTTTTGATGGGATCATTTGTATTTTTCTTGCTAATTAGAGTTTCTTGTAGATTCTGGATATTAGTCACTTGTCAAATGCATAGTTTGCAACGATTTTCTCTTACTCTATGGGCTGTGCCTCTACTGATTATTTATTTTGCTGTGTAGAAGTTTTTAGTTTAATTAGGTACCTTTTATGGATTTTTGTTTTTGTTGCATTTGCTTTAGGTTCTTAGTCATGAAGTTCTTGCCTAAGCCAATATTCACAAGGGTTTTTCCAAAGTTATCTTCCTGAATTTTCATGGTTTCAGGTCTTAGATTTAAGTCTTTGATCTATCTTGAGTTGATTTTTGTATAAGGTGAGAGATGAGTTTCATTCTTCTTCATGTGGCTTGCCAGTTATCTCAGGACCATTTATTTAACAGGGTGTCATTTTTCTACTTTATGTTATTGTATGTTTTTTAAAAGAACAGTTGGCTGTATTTGGCTTTTACTGTGGGTTCTCTATTTTCATCTATTGGATTATATTTTAATGAGGGAATACCTTTAATTGGAATATATTTTTATCAAACTTGGTCTGCAAACAAACTGTATTGAAAAGTAGACAAAGCATGGTTGAGAAGCAAGCAAACCTGCTCACAGTAGATCAGGTCTGGACAGACATCCTCCATAGATCATGGAATTATGAACTTAGTAGAATCAATATAAATGTTCTTACACTGATAGTTCAAGTAGAGTTTTCTTTCATCTGCGCAATTGCTACGATCATTATGAGTGTGAATAGTATATGATATGGCCTGTTATAATGGATTTGAAACCCAATGAACCTATAAACCATAACGAGTCTGAAAGCAAGATGTGCATTAGGGCAATATATTGAATACAGGAAACCAATTGGAAGAGCTGTGAGAGTTTCGCAAAGGTAGACAGAACCCTTCCCAGGTGCAAGTCAGAATTCTGCTAAAGATTGCATCCAAGACAAAAGAACTGATAAAAACTATCATAGGAAATTTTGCATCATCACCAAGCTCAATGCATTAGATGCCAACTCTGGGGACAAGTTAAGAGCACTGATAAATCTCTGTGATCTCTGGGCTTTTACTATTTCCACAGTAGAGGCCTTCCAAAGACTGAAGAAAGGATCAGAATAACAGAGAAATTTCTCTGCAGTTTCAAGGACATCTTTAAGTATACAACAGGTGTTTTCAAAAGGCTGGCAGAGAAGCAGGAGAATAGACATCATCTGAAAGCAGAAAACTAGGGAGCAAATTGACTGACTTTTTGGCCACAAAAAGTTGACAATCTGTTAAGCAGATAGAACACTTCTACAGTATCAAGATAGAACACTTCCACAGTATCAAGAGCTAGAAGGTCAGCTATATAAAGATAATCTAACTCTTACTCATAGGCAGACCTCAAGCCCTGCTGCAAAGAAAATCTATCACACTAATAAAATTTTTTAGGACAATGGTAAAATAATGCAAATAAAGCTACAACAAAGCTTAGACCCAAATCAACCTCAGATTGGATTTCTACAACTTCCTAAATTAACTCTCTAACAGAAGAATAGGTGAATATTTAGTGGTAAATAATATTTTTTTATTCTCTCTCCTGTTCTTTTACAGATCATATCTGTATAACCAAAAATAATAAAAATTACAAAAGATGTAAAAATGCAACAAAAAATGAACATTATGTATGAGAAAAAAAATGCAGACATAGACCAGAAGTTGAATTGACCCAGGAAGGCATTTAAAATCACTATGATCAATATATTAAAGGATATCATAGAAAAGATAGAAAATAGGTGTACATAGATGAGAATATATGCATAGAGATAGAAACAAATATTATATATTTTACAATGAAAAATATAACAGAAATTATCACTACTGTCAACAGACTGCAAGGAACAAAGTCCCTGTTAACTTGAAGGAAGATGAACAGAAATTAGCCAAATCTAAATATTAAGAGATAAAAGACTGAAAAATTTGAACCAAGTATCTGAGATATGTGGAACAATATTTAATAGACTAACAAGTGGATAATGAGAGCTCCAGAGAAAAAGAGAGGAAACTTGGGCAAAATAATTATTTAAAAAGAAAATAATCAAAATTTTAACAAACAGGCTGAGCATGGTGGCTCATGACTGTAATCTCAAGCACTTTGGGAAACCAAGGTGGACAGATCACTTGAGGTCAGGAGTTCAAGATCAGTCTGGGCAACACAGTGAGACTCTGTGTCTAATAAAAATACAAAAAATCAGCCAGGTATAGTGACATATATCTGCAATCCCAGTTACTAGGGAGGCTGAGGCATGAGGCATGAGGATCACGTGAACCCAGTGAACCGAGGAGATAGAGGTTGCAGTGAGCTGAGATCATGCCAGCCTGCGCGACCGAGTGAGACTCTTTTTTAAAAAAAAAAAAAGATTTCCGCAAACAGAATATGACACAAATAGCAAGAAAACAAACCACACCTTGCAACATTGTGACAAATTGGCTAAATAGAGAGACAAAGAGAAAAAGTGTTTAACAGCAGCTACAGCACAGACACATTGAATACAATAAGAATTACAGCGGGGCTTTAGTCACAAAGGTGAGGTACAGGAGAAAACAAAATAGCATTTCCAAAGTGTTCAAAGAAAAAAAGTCAAAAACTTTATACATACTGAAGACATGATTTAAAACCAAATGTTGCAATCGGTTTGCCAGTATTTTATTGAAGATTTTTGCATCTATATTCATCATGGATATTGGCCTGAAGTTTTCATTTTTTGTTGAGTCTCTGCCGGGTTTTGGTATCAGGATGATGTTGGTCTCATAAAATGAATTGGGAAGGATTCCCTCTTTTTGTATTGTCTGGAATAGTTTCAGCACATCAAAAAGCTTATCCATCACAATCAAGCAGGCTTCATCACGGGGATGCAAGGCTGGTTCAACACATGCAAATATACAAACGTAATCCACCACATAAACAGAACCAAAGACAAAAACCACATGATTATCTCAATACATGCAGAGAAGGCCTCCCACAAAATTCAACAGCCCTTTATGCTGAAAACTGTCATTAAACTGGGTATCAAAGGAACATATCTCAAAATAATAAAAGCTATTTATGCCAAACCTATAGCCAACATCGTACTGAATGGGCAAAAACTGGAAGCATTTCCTTTCAAATCCAGCACCAGACAAGGATGCCCCCTCTCACCACTCCTATTCAATATGGTATTGGAAGTTCTACCCAGAGCAATTAGGCAAGAAAAAAAAGAAATAAAGGGTATTCAATTAGGAAAAGAATAAGTCAAATTGTCTCTATTTGCAGATGACATGATTGTATAATTCAAAGACCCTATTGTCTTAGCCCCAAATCTCCTTAAACTGATAAGCAACTTCAGCAGGGTCTCAGGATACATAATCAATGTGCAGAAATCACAAGCATTTCTATACACCAATGACAGACTAACACAGAGCCAAATCATGAGTGAACTCCCATTCGCAATTGCTACAAAGAGAATAAAATACCTAGGAATACAACTAACAAAGGATGTAAAGGACCGTCTTCAAGGAGAACTATAAACCACTGCTCAACGAAATAAGAGAGGACACAAATAAAGAAAGATTCCATGTTCATGGTTAGGAAGGATCAATATCATGAAAATGGCCATATTGCCCAAAGTAATTTATAGATTCGATGCTAGCCCCTTCAAGCTACGAATGACCTTCTTCACAGAACTGGAAAAAAAAAACACCTTAAATATCATATGGAACCAAAAGAGAGCCTGCATAGTCAAGGCAATCATTTTTTTAAAATTTATTTTATTGCATTTTAGATTTTGGGGTACATGTGAAGAACATGCAAGATTGTTGCATAGGTACACATGTGGCAGTGTGATTTGCTGCCTTCCTCCCCATCACCTATATCTGGCATTTCTCCCCATGCTGTCTCTCCCCAACTCCCCACCCCGCACTGTACCTCCCTATTTCCCCCCAACAGACCACAGTGTATAGTGCTCCCCTCCCTGTGTCCATGTGTTCTCATTGTTCAACACACGCCTATGAGTGAGAACATGCAGTGTTTGATTTTCTGCTCTTGTGTCAGTTTGCTGAGAATGATGGTTTCCAGGTTCATCCATGTCACTACAAATGACACAAACTCGTAGCTTTTTATGGCTGCATAATATTCCATGGTGTATATGTGCCACATTTTCCCTGTCCAGTCTATTAACGATGGGCATTTGGGTTGGTTCCAGGTCTTTGCTATTGTAAATAGTACTGCAATGAACATTAGTATGCATGTGTCCTTATAGTAGAAGGATTTATAATCCTTTGGATATATACCCAGGAATGGGATTGCTGGGTCAAATGGAATTTCTATTTCTACGTCATTGAGGAATCGCCACACTGTCTTCCACAATGGTTGAACTAATTTACACTCCTACCAACGGTGTAAAAGTGTTTCTATTTCTCCACATCCTCTCAAGCATCTGTTGTCTCCAGATTTTTTAATGATCGCCATTCTAAGTGGCATGAGATCGTATCTCAATGTAGTTTTGATTTGCATTTCTCTGATGACCAGTGATGATGAGCATTTTTTTTCATATGTTTGTTGGCCTCATGTATGTCTTCTTTTGTAAAGTATCTGTTCACATCTTTGCCCACTTTTGAATGGGCTTGTTTGTTTTTTTCTTGTAAATCTGTTTTAGTTCTTTGTTAATTCTGGATATTAGTCTTTTGTCAGATTGGTAAACTGCAAAAAATTTTTTCCCATTCCGTTTGGTTGCTGATTCACTCTAATGACTGTTTCTTTTGCTGTGCAGAAGCTGTGGCATTTGACTAGGTCCCATTTGTCTATTTTGGCTTTTGTTGCCAATGCTTTTGGTGTTTTGGTCATGAAGTCCTTGCCTACACCTATGTCCTGAATGGTTTTGCCTAGATTTTCTTCTAGGGTTTTTATGGTATTAGGTCTTATGTTTAAGGATTTAATCCATCGGGAGTTAATTTTAGTGTAAGGTGTCAGGAAGGGTCCAGTTTCTGCTTTCTGCACATGGATAGCCAGTTTTCCCAACACCATTTATTAAACAGGGAATCCTTTCCCTATTGCTTGTTTTTGTCAGGTTTGTCAAAGATCAGATGGTTGTAAATATGTTGTGTTGCCTCCGAGGCCTCTGTTCTGTTCCACTGGTCTATATCTCTGTTTTGGTACCAGTACCATGCTGTTTTGATTACTGTAGCCTTGTAGTATAGTTTGAAGTCCGGTAGTGTGATGCCTCCCTCTTTGTTCTTTTGGCTTAGAATTGACTTGGCTATGCGGGTTCTCTTTTGGTTCCAAATGAAGTTTAAGGTGTTTAGTTTTCCAGTTCTGTGAAGAAAGTCATTGGTAGCTTAATGGGGATAGCATTGAATCTGTAAATTACTTTGGGCAGTATGGCCATTTTCACGATATTGATTCTTCCTAACCATGAACATGGAATGTTTCTCCATCTGTTTGTGTCCTCTCTTATTTCGTTGAGCAGTGGCTTGTAGTTCTCCTTGAAGAGGTCCTCTACGTTCCTTGTTAGTTGTATTCCTAGGTATTTTATTCTCTTTGTGGCA
The DNA here is from genome assembly GCF_001604975.1 of Cebus imitator. Taxonomy (NCBI): domain Eukaryota; kingdom Metazoa; phylum Chordata; class Mammalia; order Primates; family Cebidae; genus Cebus; species Cebus imitator. The sequence continues at coordinate 449,535 of NW_016108079.1, read as the reverse complement.
ATTGTGAATGGCAGTTCGTTCTTGATTTGGCTCTCTTTAAGTCTGTTATTGCTGTATAGGAATGCTTGCGATTTTTGCACATTGATTTTGTATCCTGAGACTTTGCTGAAGTTGCTTATCGGTTTCAGGAGATTTTGGGCTGAGACGATGGGGTCTTCTAGATATATAATCATGTCGTCTGCAAATAGAGACAATTTGACTTCCTCCTTTCCTATTTGAATACCCTTTATTTCTTTTTCTTGCCTGATTGCTCTGGCTAGAACTTCCAGTACTATATTGAATAGGAGTGGTGAGAGAGGGCATCCTTGTCTAGTGCCATATTTCAAGGGGAATGCTTCCAGTGTTTGTCCATTCAGTATGATATTGGCTGCTGGTTTGTTGTAAACAGCTTTTATTATTTTGATATACATTCTGTTAATACCTAGTTTATTGGGGGTTTTTAGCATAAAGGGCTGTTGAATTTTGTCAAAGGCCTTTTCTGCATCAATTGAGATAATCATGTGATTTTTGTCTTTGGTTCTGCCAATCCTAAACAAAAAGAACAAAGCCAGAGGCATCATGCTACCAGACTTCAAACTATACTACAAGGCTACAGTAAATAAAACAGCATGGTACTGGTACCAAAACAGAGATATAGACCAATGGAACAGAACAGAGGTCTCAGAGGTAATGCCACACATCTACAGCCATCTGATCTTTGACAAACCTGACAAAAATAAGCAAAGGGGAAACGATTCCCTGTTTAATAAATGGTGTTGGGAAAACTGGCTAGCCTTGTGCAGAAAGCAGAAACTAGACCCCTTCCTGACACCTTACACTAAAATTAACTCCAGATGGATCAAATACTTAAACATAAAACCTAACACTATAAAATCCCTAGAAGACAACCTAGGTAAAACCATCTAGGACATAGGTGTAGGCAAGGACTTCATGACTAAAACCCCAAAAGCATGGGCAACAAGACCCAAAATAAACAATTGGGACCTAATTAAACTCCAGAGCTACTGTAGAGCAAAAGAAACAATCATTAGAGTGATTTGGCAAGCAACAGAACGGGAAAAAATTTTTGCAATCTACACATCTGACAAAGGACTAATATCTAGAATCTACAAAGAGCTAAAACAGATTTACAAGAAAAAAAACAAACCCATCCAAAAGTGGGAGAAGGATGCTAATAGACACCTTTGAAAATAAGATATATATGAGGCCAAAACATATGAAAAAATGCTCGTTACCAATGATTATTAGAGAAATGCAAATCAAAACCACATTGAGATACCACCTCACACCAGTTAGAATGGTGATCATTAAAAAATCTGGAGACAACAGATGCTAGAGAGGATGTGGAGGAATAGAAACACTTTTACACTGTTGGTGGAAGTGTAAACTAGTTCCACCATTGTGTAAAACAGTGTGGCGATTCCTCAAGGACCTAGAAATAGGAATTCCATTCGACCCAGCAATCCCATTACTGGGTATATGCCGAAAAGATTACAAATCATTCTATTATTAAGACACATGCACACATATGTTCATAGTGGCACTGTTTACAATAGCAAAGAACTGGAACCAACCAAAATGCCCATTGATGATAGACTGGATAAATAAGATATGGCACATATACACCATGGAATACTATGCAGCCATAAAAAGTTATGAGTTAGTATCCCTTGTAGGGACATGGATGAATCTGGAAACCATCATTCTCAGCAAACTGACACAAGAGCAGAAAATCAAACACTACATGTTCTCACTCATAGGCAAGTGTTGAGCAATGAGAACACAGGAACACAGGGAGGGGAGCATGACACACTGGGGTCTGCTGCGGGGGGGCCAAGGGAGGGTCTGTGTGGGGAGGTTGGGGAGGGATAACATGGGGAGAAATGTCAGATGTAGGTGACAAATGGATGGAGGCAGCAAACCACATTGCCATGTGTGTACCTATGCAACAATCCTGCATGATCTGCACATGTACCCAAGAACCGAAAGTGCAATAAAAAATTAATAAATAAATTAAAAATAAATCCGAATGCTAAATGAAGACATTTGCCAAATGACTAAGCTGAAAAAGCTAGAATATAGAAGCCCTGCAATGCAAGATATGCTGCAAATGGAGTTTTGGATCCATACGAATGGTAAAATTATATACACATATTTATGTAGAATTATGTATTATTTATAATATAATACATAATACTGGATATGTATGAATGACAAATATATATATATAAATGATAAACATATATGTATAATTTAATATAATTATATAAAATACAGTTAAATATATATATATATATAATTTTACCATTCACACATATATATTTGTATGTGTATATACACATATAAACAATATTTAACTTAAAATATTAAATATTAATATTTTTAGACCATACAACATTAGAAGAAAAATGCACAATCAAAAGAGAACAAAATGTAGAAGAGGAAAGAAAGCTGGAATGATTATTTTTATAATTAGTTGATTAAATAATAAGTACCTATTACTTTAATGAACACATAATATAGCATGAACTCATTCAGTAAGTTCTCAATATCATCAATAGATTCTTGGAAACTGACTTCAACTGAATGACATATAGCAAATGCTAGAATACCCTCATTTCTTTCAACACAATTTTGTTACAGTGCTGATGAAAAAAATGATTTTGTTGGGACATGGATGAACCTGGAAACCATCATTCTCAGCAAACTGACACAAACAGAAAACCAAACACTGCAAGTTCTCACTCACAGGCGGGTGTTGAACAATGAGAACATATGGGCACAGGGAGGGGAGCATCACATAATGGGGTCTGTCTGGGGGAAATAGGGGAGGGAGAGTGGTGGGTGGGGAGTTTGGGGAGAAATGCCAGATATAGGCGATTGGGAGGAAGGCAGCAAATCACACTGCCACGTGTGTACCTATGCAACAATCTTGCATGTTCTTCACATGTACCCCAAAGCCTAAAATGCAATAAAAAAATAAATAAACAAAAAACAACAACAAAAAACAAAAAACAACCTATTCCAATGAGATTTCAGTAAGCATTAATTTGGTACAGTCAATAAGATCAAGTTATGAAAACATTTTACAATTGGTTTAGCCTTTGTTAGGATAAATCTTTGTTCTTATGATATCTCAATATATTAACTAACGTTTGTGAGGAATGTGAACTTCATGAGCCATAATTAAATAAGTGGTTTTTGCAATGGAAAAAAAATGATTTTGTTACATATTTTTTTCACTTAAAATCAGTTTCCAAGGACCTATTGAGGACTTAAGTGAGAACTTACTGTATTGACTATGATAACTTAAAAAATATATAATGTAACCCCTAGAGTAACAATTACAAAAATTGTCACAAGAGTAGATTAAAAGTCGAAAGAGGAGACAAAGATGGAATACTAAAACATGTGATTTAATCAAAAGAATGCACACAAGGAAAATAAAACAAGGGACCATAGAACACATTTAAAAATAAAAATAGCAAAATGATAAAATTAATCATAAACTTATCAATAACTACATTAGTTATAAATGGACCAAAACTCCATTAAAAGCCAGAGATTGATAAAATATATAAATATACAAGACCTAACTAAATGTTGGCTGCAAGAAACACACTTGAATTATAGAAGGTATTCAAGTTGACAGCAGAAAAGTTAAAAGCATTTCAAGCAAACACTAAGTGTAATGAGCTCTATGTAACTATTAATAGCAGACAAAATCAACTTCAATACATAAAATGTTACTAGAGATAAAGAGAGGTATTTCATACTATTCATAGGGCAAATTCATAAAAAATTTCAAAAAAAAATAGAACAATCTAAACAGATATGTACTTAGGAATAAAGTTTAAAAATACTTCAAGAAAAAATTCACAAAAGTAAAAGCATAGCTGACAAATGCACAAAAACACCTAAGGACCTTAATACTCTAATGCAATATTTGATTAAAAATCAATAAATAATCCATAAGAAGACAGAAGATTTTGATAATAAGATTAACCAAATTGGCCTAATTGATATTTTATATACCATGCAATTGGAGAATACATACTCTTTTTATGTACAGATGATATGTGCGCCAAGACAGATGATATGATAGGCCATAATTTGGTTGTTCAAATTTCACATACAAATTACCCTTATAGTTACAACACTGTCCATAGAAACCTTTAACAGCTATTATGGGAAAAATTGTTCCCCTGACATAATTGGCAAACCAATATATCTGATTTGAATATAAAGACAGTCTTGCAATTATACTGCCTAAAGGGAAAAAAATTCCAACATGCTGATCAGACTGCATTTATGAACAATTTAATTTTTATTATTTTCTAAGAGGTCACTTTTTTTTTCTTTTAAAATATTGCATAAATATTTTTCTTTAGCTAAAATGGATCAATAATAGTAAGAAAAAATTAAAATGAGAACTATGAAATACTCTTAAATGGATGACTATGGAAGGCACTTACCATATTCTAGGCAGAGATTGTAAGACTTTATTTTCTAATCCCTGAAATCCACTGAATCGAATGATATATTTAAATCTCAAAACTCTCCTTCTGCGTGTAAGAAGAGTAAATTTGAAATACTAACTTGGATATAGAGTTTTAGGACACACACACACACACACACACACACAAACACACACACATACATACACATACACACACTTTTGTATCCTTATGTGATAAATGAAAATAAAAACTCTTACAACCTCAAATAAGAACAAATAATCTAATTATATTAATGGGGGAATGGATATTTACTGAGTACCTTCTAAAGTCAGGAATTATCCTAGGTTTTTCCACATATTTTCTCACCTATGCCTTGTGGAAATCAGAATTTTGACTCCCATGATTTTTACCCAGTGATATCAGAGAGATAAATATGCTACATTACATGGCAAAGGGACTTTGCAGATATAACTAAGGTCACTAATCATTGCCCTTAAATAGGACTATTTTCCTTGATTGTCCAGTAGTACCTTAGGTAATTACACAAGCTCTTAAACAGAACTTTCTCATGGCTAAAAGCAGAACTGAAAATCGGAGAGAGATGTCAAAAGGAAAGGTCAGTGCCATATTGAAGAAAATATTTGAAAAACACACAACTGACAAAAGGCTTATATCTAAAATATAAAAAGAACTATTAAAATGCATCAGTAATAAAACAAACAACCCAATGTAAAAATTGGCAAAATATCTTAATAGATATCTCACCAAATAATATATACAGATGGCAAATAGCATACGAAAAGAAATGCTCAACATCGTATGTCACTAGAGAATTGCAAATTAAAACAGCAATGAGATACTAGTATACATCTGTTGGAATGGCTAAAACAAAACAAAGTAAAACTGACAATATCAAATGCCGGTGAGAATATGGAGCAAACAAGACTCTCTTTAATTTTTGATGAGAATATGAAATGGTACAACTTCTTTGGAAAACAGTTTGGCAGTTTCTCACAAAGCTGACCAGCTGATTCAGAAACCTCCTTGGTATTTTAGCCAATTGAGTTGGAAACATCCACACGAAAGCCTGTACATCATTATCTACAGCTTCATCCCACAAATTTGTGTATGTGTTTTCTATTTTCTTTTAAATTATTTTCTATTTTTCAATTTAATTTGTTTGATGAAAGAATTATTTGAAATTGTGCATTTGTAGTTTCCAGATAGAGGAGATTTTAGGTTAACCTTCTGTTATTAGCAAGTAGTATATCGTTATGATCCCAACTTTGAAAACTTTTAGGTTTGCTCTACTTCGTGCTATGTGTACATTTTATAAATGTTCTTTGTATCTTATAAATAATTTCTGTGACCCAGTTGTTAGATACTTCAGTATATGTTCCTTCATTCAAGTGCATTAACAGTTTTTTTTTTAAGTCTCATAAATACTTACACTAATTTTTTTTGCTGATTCATGCTACCATTCACTTAGGTGAGTTTGTTAAATTTATTATAATGATAGATTTGTCAGTTTCTCCTGATTTTAAAAACCTTGCTTCACGTATTTTTACTGCATGTAATTCTACACTTAGATTCATATTTTTATATTTTCTTGGTCAATTTAATCTTTCATGGATATGCAATGACCCACTTACTGCTAGGAATGGTTTTTGTCTTCAAGTCTATTATGTCTGGTACTAATTAACTAATTTTACTCAACAGTGTATTGTGGCTTCATCTGTTTTAGATATGCTTCTTCTAAATACCACATAATTGATACTTTAGAAATTCAAAATGATAATCTGTTTTTCTCTGAGTATTTATTTCATATATGTTGATTGTGATTAACTAATATATTTAGTTTTACTTTAATAATCTTGTTTTATGTTTTTCTGTATCCTGCTTTTTCTGGTTTTCTTTTTGCTTGTTTCTACTACACTTTTTATAGTAGACTAAATTTCTTTAATCATCTTATTCAATTTCCCTTCTAATTTAAAAGTATACACTTATACTTCTTTAGTGTTTTCCTAGAAATTTTCAAATCAGTATTTATCTATATTTAATTAATATGTTTGTCCTTATCCCAAAATAATGCCAGGACTTCAGAAAAAATTAATTCAATCTTTGCCAAAAATAATATATTTATTCATTTGGCCAGTATTTGACTTCTATATTGATTTTTCAATTTTCTTAAACATTACTTACATGTATTATGAAGTATCTATTTAGATTTTCCAATATGCCTACCATATTTTCCTTGTTCATAATTCCTTTATCTCAGACATTCTCCAAATATTATTTTTTCTTTTTGCATTAATACATTTTTAAGTTTCTTTCATGAAGGTATGTTGATAATAAACTTTTGCAATCTTGTTAATTTTCTAATAATGTATATGTTTTGCCTTTATTCTTCAGAAACAGAATTGTTTTACTCAGATCGTCTTACCTTGTGACAGTTATCCTCTCTTAAAACTCCAAGAATAAATATTATTTCATTGCCTCTTCCTTCCACCACTGTGGAGAAGTCAGAATCATCTATCTTACCTTGTAGGTAATCTATTTTCTTTCTAGCTGATTACAAAAACTCGACCTTCATCATTGGTAATTTTTGTCTCATTATTAAGTATGGAGTGTGTCTTTTGTTTTTCCAACTTGAGATTTGTGGAGCTTCTTAATTTGAACATTGGTATCGTTTTGCAATTCTGGAAATTTTTTGGTCATTTTCTTTTCTAATTTTGCCTTACCTCTACTTTTTTATACTTTCTTTCTAGAATGCTGACTAGATTATTATATCATTATGGTATTGGGGGGGGGGTCTTTTAATCTGATTCTCCTAACATATATCTTAGTCACTTTATTTTGTATAATTATTTTGTAAGTAGATATATTAAAATTCAATAATTATCTTTTTGTCCATGTATCAGCATTGTTTACCCACTGAATTTAAATTTAATTATTGCATTTTAATTAGCAGAAGTACAGCTTATTTTCTGTTCAAATCTATTTGGACACATTGGTATGCTCTGCATCTTATATGATATTTTTACTATTTGAATGATAAACATACTTATTTTATGTTCTTTATCTAATTTGTCTTCCATCTACAATTTTTGTGAGACTGATTCTCAAGGATTTTAGTATTATTAGTCTAAGTCTTAATCACTATGGCTTGTTTCCTCTTGTATTTAGTGTTCTTTGATTGTTTTAGTTTTCCTTGAATTTATTTGTGGGATAACCTTTGTTTTTAGAATTAGGTTTCAAGTGTTAATTTTTCTTTAGCTTATTCCTAGCAAAAATATTGATATGTGTACTCTTTCCAGTCTTCACTTACTGTTTTCAGACAACACAGTTCATCTGAGTGATTCCACATAGCAATATAAGTGTGGGATAGCATTGAGAAATTTTTCAAGTGACAATTTTGTTTTCGCTGCCTTCAACTAGAATGAATGTCAAATTAGGCAGATATCCCATTATCTGTATCTGCAGGGTATGTTCTTTGTATTTACCCTTATTGAAGGTATAGTTATATAACTTCATGCATATAGTTACATAATGACTTTTTCTCACTTGTTTCTTACAAAAATTTATGATTCAACCATCCATAAATCTATGAGTTCAAAATATCAAAAATGTCCATTTGTCTTAGAATGATTGTGTCTAACTTCATTTGTGTTATACTTAAATTTGTATTTTACTTTCTTATTAGTGGTTTGTACCAATCTTAATGGGTCAATATTTCATAGCCAGAAATGATTCTAAGTCATCTCTTAACATTTACTCTCAATTACATGAGTATAAAATTAAATACGATCCCCTCAGGTATCAATCATTCCAATTCTCTGGCATGTGTGTTAATATATTAGATATTTGTAAAATTCTACTTGCCCTTCACTTGCTGGTGGCAGAAATTACTAAGTGATGGTTTCTAAATGTCAGACTGATATTCACCTTTCACTCTCTCCTCTTCTTCCCTCAATCTGGGACACTGTCCTAACTCCATTCAGCCACACTTAAAAAAAAATCTATTACTACCTCATGGCCAAAGTGAAATGTGGTTTTCAGTTAGCACTCTCTGGCTGCTCCCATAACCATGTGACAATACCAAGTATTAATTTTTCTATCCATCTATTTTGAACATGAATAAAATTATTATTCCTCAACTCAGTGGCAAATCCATAATAAAAATCTGATTAGAGAAACCTTGTGCGTCCTTGTTTTTTAAAATAACATCAAATAATTCCTTATATCAGCTTAGGAGAGTTCAGAATTCGAAATATTATACATGGGGCAAACAGAGTCTTTATTTCAAGGCAATGAAAAATGATTAATGGTACAAAAAGAAAACTGACAAAGAGTGACTTGAAGTAATAGCTATGTAACTTTAAGAATCTCAGGACATCCATTGGGGAGAAGTTTTTTTAAAAAGCATAACTCAGTTTCAAGATAGCAAAGAACCGAGATTTGAGTACAATTCTGTTCAGCTATGACTCTGAAATGTGCACTACTTTGAAAGTAGAAAAACTGCATTTTAGTAATAGATTAGAAATACATATAACTTAAGGGATCCAATAAAATTACGGTAGAGATATTAACATACAGATGTAAAAACAAAAAATTACCTATCAAAAGGAAATAAGACAAAGCCCTTTCACAGAGGTGTATTTGTAAAACAATAATTCATATATCATACAAGTAAATACCTAAAGGAGAAATATAAACTTGTGGCAATTTAATTGACTATACTGATCTCACTATGACAGACAAAGCAATGGGTTTTATGAAAATTTAACAAAGAACTAAAGAGGTTACAAACAGTTTATGGCTGTAATGTTTCTTCAGTATGCAATTTCTTCCCCTTCTTCTTCTTCTTCTTCTTCTATCCTTTAAAACCATGTTTGGTTAGCATTCAGCCAAAAGAAACAGCAGGGCGCTCTTGAACCTGCCACTAATGATTTATTATGCTCATTTTCTATTCATTTGTTTATAGATCAAACACAGAAAGAAAGGCTCAACGATATTGAACATATTTAATAAAAAGCACACACACCAAGTATTTAAACTTCACATTATGCTAGGTTAGACATTTTGGAAGAAAGACAATAATTACACACAGGCAATCGCTTTGATGCAGCATCTCAAATCAATACAGCTACTTAGTAAGAGCTAGGCACTTATGGATGTTTAACATTGGCACTCTTTCCAGAGTATGACATTTCAGGTAAATGTGTTTTATAGCAGACATGGGAAAACAGATAAATGAACTTCTTATTGACAGCCTCTTTCTCACTTGCTAGCCTTTATAAATGGGATGTCATTAATCTCTCATTCTCTACAACAGCAGTCTCCAAATTGGTTGATTGTACACTCCATTAGTAAAGTTTTTGTTTTGGCTACTCTAATTGTACATGATAAAATGTGTTTCTCTTATGCACATTATACACAAAAATTTCTGAAAGTAGGAATTTGATATAAATGTGACTAATACTTGCAAAATAGTTTTATAATTTTGTTCCGTGTTCTATGGATCACCTTGCTTACTCCCTGCATGCATCACTATCAAGACCATCATTCTAAAAGACCTGTTTTTGTGAGATACAGCAAACAATGAAATAGAATAAGTACCTACAAAATGTAGTAAATTATAGTAAGTGCTTGTCTGATAGTTTCTCATAGACTCAGAAGGTTTCATTAAGTAATCTTCACGTGTAATGAATATTATGAATCTTTCATATCATTTCCACATATTACAAATTTTTGACCCCTCATAAAAACAAAGGTTTTGTCACCAATAGCTAGCATTCAAGAGTTAACAGATTGATCTCAGTTCCAATATAATTTTGGGATATTTTACATAGCCTAGCTTATTTTTTATTGTGCCATATTTTTAAAAATTAAATGATTGATTTATGCATTCTAAAAATGAAGACAGGATATATTACCAAGCTGGATTCCCTGATCTGGTATATTCAACATTCACTAGGCACAGGAAGACAAACAGGGCATGATCTCATATATGGGAACTAAAAATGTTGAACTCATAAAGATGGTGCATTTATAAAAGAGGAATAATTTTTTGAGATCTATTACATAGTATATTGACCACAGTTAAGAACAATCTATTGTGTATTTCAAAATTGCTAAGTAAATTTCAAGTGTTTCACCACACACACAAAAAATAATGCATAAGTAAGATGGTGGGTATGTTGATGAGCTTTATTTGATAATTTCATGTTATATGAAATATCAAGATATATTATTGTTCATAAATATATGATGATTAATTAAAATAATATTAATATTTTTTAGAAATTAGTCATGTCTGGGAAATCAATATCCACATTTTGCCATTTGGGTAATTTTACTGCTGTTTTCAGTGGTCATAGTTTCTTCCTGTATGCAAAAGTTTTAAATGGTTAGTGGCAGCCAAATATAATTTTCATTTAGAAGTAATTTTTTAAGTATGTAGAGAGTTTCATCACTGCACAAGTATTCCTAGTTATAAAGAATTTGTAAAACCAAGCTACTGAAATGTAAATTACTAAAATAAAAGGCTTTTGGATGTAGCTGCATTTGCACTGAAATCTCTCATAATAAGTGGTGGAATGAGGAGACTGGATATCATTTAGAATATTTCCTCACATTACACCCACTGTGCTGTGTCAGTGTGTCACAATAACACTGCTGAGTTTTCATGGTATAAGTAGACCCGACTCTGTAGAAGTTATGTATCTGCTTAGAGAGGACAGGATATATATGGTGAGTGTTTGACCAACTATAACAAGTTCTATATGATTACTAGACACCAGGCCAAGTAAGATACTATAGCAAAGGGAAACGTAGATTTAATACTACATTTTTATACCTACATTGTAACACTAACTAGAAAAAGAAGGGAATATCTCATTTTAAGACAATATATCACTGTGTTCACAAAAATGTAATTAACATAACCACTGGATGTTCCTTTTATGCTAGAAAGATTTTAGACATCCACATAAATGTTACATTGCATTTAGTACAAACAGATGTGAGAATTAATTTTAATTCTTGATCTTATTTATACTGTAAAATCATAATGTCTTTGCTTTTCATATTCTGGGGAACAATGTGAAAATCAAAGACATCATTTTATAATACAAATGAGATCTGATTATGAAATTATACAAACATTAATTTTTAAGAAATAACTGGAGTCCTAGGATCTTAGAATTTAAAAGTTAGAAGATATATTAACTTAACACAACTTTGTTTTTATAGATGAGAAAACTGTAGGCAGAAGTGAAACATCTTACTCAAGGTCACAAAGAGGGATAGTGCAGAACCAAGAACAAACCTTGATGTCCTACTTCTTAGATTGAAACAGTTTCGGCATTTCCCCACCTATGGCACATTGCTTAGACTATTTAAGCCTATAGAACATTTCTTAGCCTATTTTAATGTTTAAAAGATACTATTTTAAAATTTAAAAGTAAATTTTATTTATTTACCAGTGAAAAACCACTAAAGTCCATGTTGGGAGACAATGCTGATTTTTAGAAAAAAATATTTCTCTAACTGTAAAATAATAGGAATAACTTTTTTCTCACTATCTTATTTTAAAAGCAGTTCAAAAATGTGTGGACCCAACAGAAAAAATATATATATACACATACACACATATACATGTTAATACAGACACACAAATGCACATATATACGTATAGAAAACAATCATAAATATCACATTCACTTGGGTAACTATATTTGCACTTTTAATTTTTTATTTATATATTTTTAATGATTTATATATTAGTGTTCATATTCTGAGGGTACAAGTGATATTTTGATACTTATAGATAGTGTGAAATTATCAGATCAGGGTGGTTCGGATACCCATTGCCTCAAACATATATCTTTTCTTTTACAAATCTTCTTTTCTAGTTATTTTGGGATTAAAAGCAATTATTAACAGTAATTGTCCCACTGTACTATTAAATTCTTTTCATCTAACTATAATTTTGTCCCTCTTAACAAACTTCTTTTTATCCCCCCTCCTCTCTACCCTTCTCAGACTCTGATACCCACTATTCTATCCTCTATCTCCATGAGATCCACTTTTTCAGCTCCCACACGTGAGAATATGTGACATTTGTCTGTCTGTTCCTGGCTTTTTTCACATGATGACCTCCAGTTTCATCTATGTTGCTGCAAATATAGGATTTCATCCCTTCCTATAGTTCAATAATATTTCACAATGAATAAAGAATTTTGGAAGACAGTGTGGCAATTCCTCAAGGATATAGAAATAGAAATTCCATTTAACCCAGGAATCCCATCACTGGGTTTATATCCAAAGGATTATAAAACGTTCTATTATAAAAACACATGCACACGTATGTTCACTGCAGCACTATGTACAATAGCAAAGACCTGGAACCAACCCAAATGCCCATCAATGATAGACTAGACAAAGAAAATGTGGCACATATACACCGTGGAATACTATGCAGCCATAAAAAACAATGATGTCTTTTGTAGGGACTTGGATAAATCTGGAAACCATCATTCTCAGCAAACTGACACAAGAACAGAAAACCAAACACTACATGTTCTTACTCATAGGCAGGTGTTGAACAATGAGAACACATGGACACAGGGAGAGGAGCATCCCACACTGGGGTCTGTTGGGGGAGCTAGGGGAGGGACAATAGGGGGTGGGAAGAGTGGGGAGGGATAACCTGTGGAGAAATACTGGCTATAGATGAAGGGGGAATGGAGGCAGCAAACCACCAGGCTATGTATGCACCTATGCAAGAATCCTGCATGATCTGCACATGTACCCCAGAACCTAAAGTACAATAAAAAGAAAGAAAGAAAGAAAGAAAGAAAGACGAGAGAAAGAAAGAAAGAAAGAAAGAAAGAAAGAAAGAAAGAAAGAAAGAAAGAAAAGAAAGAAAGAAAGACGAAAGAAAGAAAGAAAGAGAAAGAAAGAAAGAAAGAAAAAGACGAAAGAAAGAAAGACAAAAGAAAGAAAGAAAGAAAGAAGAAAGAAAGAAAGAAAGAAAGAAAGAAAGAAAGAAAGAAAGAAAGAAAGAAAGAAAGAAAGAAAGAAAGAAAGAAAGAGAGAGAAAGAAAGAAAAATTCCACTGTGAATAATGAAAATTCCACATTTTCTTTATTCATTCATCCTTTGGTGAACAACCAGGTTGATTCCATGTCGCTGCACTGTGAATAGTACTACAATACCATGGGAGTCCAAATATCACTTTGATATATTGATTTCCTTTTTGCAGTGAGATTTCTGGATTATATGGTAGTTCTGGTTTTTAGTTTTGTAAGGAACTTCCACACTGTTTTCCATAATGGCTACACTACTTTACCACCAATAGTGCATATGCATTCCCCTTTGTTCATATCCTTCTAAGCATTTGTTATTTTTTATCTTTTCAATAATAGTAATTCTAACTAGGGTGAGATGATACTTCGCTGTGATTCTGATTTGCATTTTCCTGATGATCAGTGATATTCAGCCTTTTTAAAAAAATTTATTTACTTTTACAAAACACCAGAAGGTCTTCCTTTTATTATATATAGATGTGTGTGTGCACTGAACAACATACACACACAACACACACACCACTTATACCGCTTATACCTACATAGGGTGATATTCTGTTGGCTATATGGATATCATTTTTGAGAAATGCCTATTCAAGTCTTTTGCCCATTTTTAAAATAGAGTATTTGTTTTTGGCTAATCAGTTTGAGTTTTTATGCATTCTTGTTATTATCCCTTGTTGGTGGGATGGTTTGCAAATATTTTCTCCTATTGTCTGAGTTGTCGCTTCACTTGCTGAGTGTTTCCTTTATTGTTCAGAAGCTTTTTACCTTGACACAATCCCATCTCTCCAATTTCATTTTGTTGCCTGTGCTTTTGAGGCCTTATTCCCAAAAGTCTTTGCCCAAACCACTGCACTGGATCATTTCCCTAATGTTTTCTTTACATTTAAATCTATTCCATTTTGCATTGATTTTTATACATGGTGAACAATGAGAACCTAGTTTCATTCTTCTGCATATGGATGTCCAGTTTTCCTAAAATCATTTATTAAAGAGGTTGTTTGTTTTCCCCAATGTATTTTCTTGGTGCCTTTGTCAAAACTGAGTTGAACATAAGTGCATAGATTTCTTCCTAGGTTTTATATTCTGTTTCATTGGTCTGTCTATTTATATGCCAGTAACATATTGCTTTGATTGCTACAACTTTGTAGTATAATTTGAAATAAGCTAGTGTGATGCCTCCAGGTTTGTTCTTTTTGCTTTAGCTATTGGGGGTCTTTTGTGGTTCCATGTGAATTTTAGAATTGTTTTTATTATTTCTGTGAAGAATATTATTTGTATTTCATAGCAATTGCATTGAATATATAGATTGCTTTGGGTAGTATAGATAGTTTAATAATGTTAATTTTTCCATATATGATCGTTGGTTATATTTCCGCTTTTTTGTGTCCTCTTTAATTTATTTCATTAGTGTTTTACAATTATTTTTGTAGAAATCTTATACTTTTTTGGTTAAATTGACTTGTATATTTTGTAGCTATAGTACATGAGACAGCTCTCTTGATTTCTTTTTCAGATTGATAACTTCTAGCATATGGAAACACTACTAATTTTTGTATGTTGATTATATATCCTGTAACTTTGCTGACTTCATTTATCAACACTTACTTTTTTTGGTGCAATCTTTAGGTTTTTCTAAATATAAGATCATGCCATCTACAGACAAGGAAAATTTAACATCCTCCTTTCTAATTTGTATTCACTTTAATTCTTTCTCTTTAATTCTTTCTCTTACTCTGGCTAGGACACTCAGTACAAGGTTGAATGGAAATGGTAAAAGTAGGCATCCTTCTCTTTTTTCAGATCTTAGTAAAAAGAATTTCAATTTTTCCCCATGCAGTATGATATTAACTGTGTGTTTGTCATATGTGGTCTTTATTATGTTGAGTTATGTTCCTTCTATAATCAATTTACTGGTAATTTTTTTAAGAATATGGTTTTTATTGTTATATGTTTTATGAACACTACCTATGAAATAAAAATAAGTTTATAACACGTTGAAACAGAAGAAATTATATGGCAAGGCAAATAATTTAACTATTCTTAAAGGAGATTTTAATAGAGAGGAAGAGAGGAGAAGTGAAAAAATAGTACTTATTCCTCTTAATTAAAAGTATAAGAATCTCAAAACTATTCAAACAAATTCAGGGAGGTCTTCACTGTACTACAAACTAAATATATCTTTTTTGTTTTATAACTATGATTGGTGTGAGCTTTCGTGCCAAGAATGAAGCAAAACAAGGCATCTTTAGCAGACTGTTATAGGTACAGTAATTTGAAGAAACATGAATATTACAGTTCTGCACAGTTTATTTCACTATTATGTTTAGTTTGATGTAATTTTACTTTAATGTTTGCTTTGATTCCTTTTTGATATTCCAGTGAGTTTCATGGCTTCCTTGTAAAAAATGTCATATATGTTATTGTGAAAATTAGAAAAAAATCCAACTGGAAATTATCAACAGAAAAGAGCATAAAAATAATACACATACATATATTTTGTATCAGAGGGACTGTAGCAGAAAAAAAACAAAATTATTTTTAAGAAAACCTAGATTGTCAGGCAGAAATCGCCACTCAATCTAAAGAAACAATTTCCGTCAAGTGACTAAAAAACACAAATTAACCCTTCATAGTTTTTGCACTCTAAAATTACACACAGGTTATAAAACAATATCTACATAGGATTTTCACAGATGTATATCCCTCCATGAAAAATGAACATAAAAGGGAAGTGATATAAGGAGAGCTAGAAACTGCCAAATTCCCTCCAGTGACACTGCTTGTTGACATTCTCCTCAATTCATTCTGCATGGTCTCTCAACATTTAATGTGCAGAACATTCACATTTGCTGGCCCGGTGCTTTTCAATTACATCCCTTTGCTTGGACTGATACTTAACGTGCCACAGGGTGACAGGCAAAGCGAGATGAAAAAGACTCATATTCCTTTCCTGCCTCATGCTCAGCTCCCTTTCTGTCACTGTTTTGTACTGGGAATATCACAATCTTTGTGGTCTATTGCTTCGGAGTTTCTCCAAAAATTTCTCAGTACCTAGACTGTTCTCCATTCAAGAAAGAGACATAGCTCTTTCCCCTAAGTAATAGATCTTTAACCATTTTATTTAAAATTTTCACAGAATATCACCGGTACCAAGAAAATAATATATTGCTAGATAATTTGAGTACTGCATATAAGATCCCCATCAAAAGCAGTGCCATTAATTCAGAAAGCCATATTTTCAAGGAGCGATTAAAGAACTTAAATATGCCAATTAGTCTCACTGTTGATTTTCATTTATAATAACTTAATAGGTACTCTAACATTTTATCATTTAATCAAAAGATGAATAACTTCTGATCACAGATTCTTTTTGCCTAGGTAAAAAAAAATATAGTATATGAAAATTATTATCAAGAATATTATCAGACCTATCTCTGCATTACCAGTCTAATCATTTGTGCATTTATTTTTATGTGAAAAATTAAAATGTCGCCATTCACCTAGCCCCAGAATTACTAGAAAATCAGTATACTAAACTGAGATTTATTCTACTTTCAATACTGGTCTTCATATCAACACATGGAAGAATTTAAATCTTATTTATTTATTTATTTATTTAGTTTTTAAAATAGACTATTTTTAGAGCAGTTTTAAGTCCACAGCAATATCGAGTAGAAGGTACAGAGATTTCTATATACTCTGTGACCACATACATGCATAGCCTCCCCCACTATCAACTTCTCCCATCAAAGTGGTCTATTTGTTACAATTGACAAACCTGCACTGCCACATTATCACCCAAAGTCCAGAGTTTACATTAGGGGCCACTCCTGATAATGTACATTCTATGGGTTTGTACAAATGTGTAATGACACGGATTCTCCATTGTAGTATCACACAGAGTAGTTTCAATGCCCTAAAAAAAACTCTAATTTTTATATACCAATTTTTTTTCCACTGATGAATAGACTATAAGCTTTTTCTCATACAATTAACTACTTTCTGAAAAACAACATTTAAATGGCTGTATTAGCTGGAGTAGAGGCTAAGCAACTATGTCAGAGGCCCAAAGTTCAGTGATTTTAAAGGGTAATCTATGCAAGACACTTGTGCTTTCCCATCTAGCAGATGGAATTGGGGGTGGGGGATGCTACAGGGTGTGGGTCATCAGGGCCCTGGTTCCTTCCAACTTGTTGCTCAGCATCTGCTTGCTTCTTGACTCATCTGCTTGTTCACGGCTCGCCTCCAGCCCTCCAGAGTGGGTGTCAGGTCATTCACAGATGCAGGGGAAAGGCAAAGTGGAGAGCAAGTTGTTTTCTTCCACAGAACATAACAATTTCATGTCCATTCTATTCCAGAGCTTAGCCACAGGGCAACTTCATATCAAGGAGGCTGGGAAATCCAGTGTATAGCTGGGTACCCAAGCACATTGCTAAAATATGTGTGTGTGCAGAGGGAGGGGATTCTACTACCAAAAGGACAAAAGGAAGAAGGCTAGAAGAACAATCAGATCTTCCCAATCATTTGGATAAACTTTCTCCCATAGTTGGATATATCTATTATTTTTCACTTTTCACTAATGTACACGACACTGTGAACACCATTATATACCTAGCACCCTCTTTGTGCCAGCCACACAATTCTAAGCACTGTGTGTGTATGTTAATTGATCCTTACAATTCTGGGAAATGAGCACGATTACTATATCTATTTTATGGTAAGAAAACATAGGTACTGGGGGCTAAGTTACCCTGCTGCCAGGCTGGTAACCACTGCCTGTAGGAAAGCCTGCATGGGGCAGTGTCCTTTCTCTTCAACATCCCTTTATTTCCATTCACTTCCTATTTCCCTCTCCATAAACAACCCATCTGATGTGGTGCATGTGTGCTATTCTGCTTCTAAAACATGTACCATGGTTTCATGTGCATGCATTTTTAGTACACAGAAGCAGTTAGAGGGGATTCCATCTTTTTTTCCCCACTCACCTCTACACAGGTCATGAGTACTCCCCAGGTACTGGTGCATCATCTTGCATCTGCTGTAGCCTATTCACCTATTCCCCAGAGAGGGACATTAGGATGGACTTCAATTTCCCCACACTGCACATAATGCCATAATGGGTGTCTTTGTGCACATTCCCTTATGGATACACAGAAGAATTTCTCTGGGGTAGAGAGCCAGAGACCATATTGCTGGGTCACAGGCTACAAAGTGCTTGAGGTCTAAACACTGAGAAATGATCAGTTTCTTTCCCAACCAGCAGGGCCTAATAGTCCCCTCACCTAGCACATCATTTGGCATTAACCAGCTTTCTTATGTCTACACATTTGATGACTGTAAAGCAATCTCTCATTATTTTAATTTGTCTTTCTTAATGACTCATGAGTTTTACACCTCTCCTATCTTAGTAGACTTTTGGGTTTTATCTTTGGTGAATAATCAGTTCAATGTCCTTCACCCATGTTCTTTTGTGGTTCCTGTCTTT
This sequence comes from Cebus imitator, assembly GCF_001604975.1. Lineage (NCBI taxonomy): Eukaryota > Metazoa > Chordata > Mammalia > Primates > Cebidae > Cebus > Cebus imitator. The sequence goes on along the minus strand of NW_016108079.1, from coordinate 430,492 downwards.
TTATTATTATGATATTTTAAGTTCTGGGGTACCTGTGCAGAATGTGCAGGTTTGTTACACAGGTATACACATGCCATGGTGGTTTGCTCCACCTGTGAACCTGTCATCTACGTTAGGTATTTCTCCTATTGCTATCCCTCCTTTAGGTTCCCACCTCCCAAATGGCCCCAGTGAGTGATGTTCCCCTCCCTGTTCTCATTGTTCAACTCCCACTTATAAGTAAGAACATGCGATTTTTGGTTTTCTGTTCCTGTATTAGTTTGCTGAGAATGATGGTTTCCAGCTTCATCCATGTACCTGCAAAGAACATGAACTCATTCTTTTTTATGGCTGCATAGTATTTCATGGTGTATATGTGCCACATTTTCTTTATTCAGTCTATCATTGATGGGGATTTGGGTTGGTTCCAGTCTTTGCTATTGTGAATAATGCTGCAATAAACATAATGCATGCATGTGTCTTTATAGTGGAATGATTTATAATCCTTTTGGCATATACCCAGTAATGCAATTGCTGGGTCACATGGTATTTCTGGTTCTAGATCTTTGAGGAATTGTCACACTGTCTTACACAATAGTTGAACTAATTTACGCTCCCACCAACAGTGTAAAGTTTTGAAAATAAGATTTTACACTGTTGCTGGGAAATCTTATCGGTTTCAAAGCTGTTGATTTTACTTGAACATAACAATACAAGCATAGTTCTCTAAGTAGGACTCTACAGTTACTCTCTTCCTCAGAAACTACTCAGAGTTCAAGCTTAAGGTATTATATTTTGTTCTTATATCTCTGGATGTCTGTGTAAATCCCATCTAAAATCCATTTGAAAATTAGGGGATCGTATCTCCTTCATAAACAAGTTCATAGGTATCCCACAGTTATTTTATCTGTAGTGAAAATATTCAGAGACACTATATAGCAAACTATGACTAGGATTTTTAGGTTATAAGACATCATTCATTTATACTAACCTTATGGTCCTATAAGGAGTCTTGAATTTTTTTTTAATCAAAAGGCAATTTCAGCCGCAGTGGTAATTGGGAGTCCCTATAACCAACAAATAATTTGGAAGAGTGGAAAAGTGTGGAAGATTAAATATTCCAGGTCTTTTCAAAACACACTGCCTTCTTTAGGGAAACATACACTTACTCCATGATTTTTTAGTTTATTTTGCTGTGCAGGATCCTGAGTGTTTCTTAGGAACCACTTTTAGTGTTTGTAAGCTCAACTTTAGATTAATATCTAGAATATAAGCAATATTTTTTCTTTTGTATAATACCCTAATTTAAGATGGTTTAATATTAAATCTTTTTACCACAACATTTTGTAGCATTTCATCCACAATTCCCCAAAAGCCAAGATAATTTGAAACAAGGAATGTGGAGTATTCTAATAAAGAAGAAAACATTTATTGGAAATTCAAATTCTATAACAAATCATTAAAATAGTTATACAATATGATTTTGCTTAACAAATTGAAAAAATTAAATAAACATGATTAAATCAATGAGCATTCTTAGACATTGAATATAAACTGCAAAACTCTGTAGGTAAAAAAACTAGAATGGCACCAAGGTGAATGTCTGAAGGTGGAATTGTCACACTTTTTATTTTAATGTTTCTGCTTTTCTGTGCTTCACAAACTCCCAAATGCTTGCATAAGTTACTAAATTTATAAATTTTATTTTAAATATACTACAACTGCAATGTAGGGTAATTCCTTGATTCTAGGAGGAAGATCCCTTGAATCTTCTAGAAATGATTGTCTTTGGCACAAACAACCACATTCCTGAAAATCATCCTAAATGTGTAGCTATGAACAGGCGCCTGTGCCTACTCCTCAGTTTTTTTGTTCCCCTGCTCCTGGAAGCCTTGTGCTCTTATTTAAAAGGATAAATTGGACAGGTTGATAACTGAGTGAGCATTTTTCACTATTCATTAGTTCAAATCCAGGTTCCCTCTTAAACAGATATATGATTTTAGTTGATAAAGATCTTTACATTTAATTCTTTAGTTTGTTATTTTGATATTAAAAAAAAGCCATCTTTGAAATAATTTGGTAATTCAGCTCTGCTACAAAAAAATACATAAGTTCCTGGTTCTACCTCAAGAAATTCATGCTGTCATTAGAAAAATTAGATACAGTAATCAAATAATGCAAAATGGTGTGAAAAACATCAAGACAGATGTCTATTTAGAAGTACTGAGTACAACGAAGCCAACTATTTTACTTGGGGATTCTAAATAAGAAGATAGCATTTGGGAAAGAGTAAATATGGGGTGGAATAAATAAAGGGAATCTGAGGCAGAGAAAACAATTCAGGCAAAGACATGGAGGCTCTAAAGCTTGCATTGTTTCCTAGGAAACAGCAAGAGTGAGAGTGACTTGATTGGAGGGAGAAGCTGAAATCCACTTTGGGGTCAGCTTCAGCTGAACTGGTAGGGCATGCTAAAGAGTTGGGTTGTACGCTATGTGTAACAGAATAAAGGACATTGTAGAAACGAGTGTGGCATAATTACTCTTGAAATCTCATTACTCAGTACTAAATGAGGTTTGCCTATTAACCTGAAGTCTTAGGGTATCTAAGCATAAAGCATCCATCAAAAGTTGTAGTGCTATTGTGGAGAGTACCAACAGTTCCCCCATGTCTATTATTCCCTTCTTCCTGTGGCAGTAGATTCAATTATTTGTAGAATTCCTGCTGTCCTAGAACAACTAAACTGAGATTAGAGAGATGATGTTAGCTGAGACAGAACCCCAAACCTCACTCCTGAAAGGCAAATGGTTTGCTAGTACATTGTTTTCCAAATTTTACCTCCTAAGAGTTGTCCCTCATATGGTACCTCATGGTAACAATATAATTCATCTTTTAATAATTTGATTCTTTATTTTGGTTAGTCATTTTTGTTTAATTTCATTTTAGTTAAATATTTCCAGTCAAGAAAATATGTAAAAATATTAATAGAAAATTTCTATTAATACTTATATAGATGTATCACCTCTACATAATATCTATTGTATTATTTTATTACAAAAGGAAATGTAGTCTAACAACAGTGTATCTTTCATTGAGAGTTGAAGTATTAATTTAAAAATATCATCAACTTCTGCAATTTTGTTTCTTTTATAACTATAACATTTATAGTTAAAATAATTCTTAAGTTTCTATTTAGCTCTATTATTCTTTGAAGTTATTAATGGACCTATATATTTATATTTGTAAATATGGGTATACATTATATGTCAACATAAAATTGAATTGACTAAATACCATAACCTACTTTATTTCCTTCCCAATGTTATTAATTAATCCATTCATTTAAAAATATTTACTTAGCATTATTCTGTACTAGGTGCTCTTTCATATATTGGAGAAAGAGCATTGAACAGAATAAAATATTTGCCCATATGCAGTTCTAATAGAAGAAACAGAGAAAAAAAGCACATATACAAATATGTAACACAATTTATGGTAGTGATAAGTATTACACAAACAGTTAAAACTGGAATTAGAGAATCAACCTTGCATGGGAGGGAGGGCTATTTCAAATTGGATGGTCAAGTAAGACTTCTTTGATAAGCTAACATTTTAGCTGTACTCTAACTGATTGCTTTGCATTTTTTTAAGATAACTATGACAGCAAGAGAGAAGAAAGAGACATTAACAGCATTCTGAAAGTGATTATAATGCCAGGCTATGGACAAAAGAAGACAAAGAAGAAAATGTAGAAGCTCTCAGGGAGGGTAGGAAGTTGATAATGAAAAAGTGGATGGGACAATAGTTGGGAGATATGAGAATTACTAGAGCATTGATAGGGAGGTGCTGGACAGTGTGAACTAGTTGAATTCAAGGTTTCAGACGTATCACTATTGTTACTAATGTAAGAAGTGGTAGAGACTACCCACACTTCCCCAAAGTCCATTATCTCTTTTTTTGTAGTACAGACTCACTCAAATTTCCTCTAGGTATATAAATGCCAAGCTACAAACTATATTTCTCAGCCCTCCCTGAAGCTGTGCGTGGCTATAGAAGCGATAGTTGCTACACTTAGATCATTTCTGTAAGAGAAAGCCACTTTCTCTTAACTCCCTGCACTGTACCTCTCAAACAATAAATTTCCATAGTCAATACAAGCATAAGTCAGAGGTATTACAAGCTTGACCACAGATGACTGCAGTAAAGCAAATAATACAATGAAGAAAGTCAAACAAATTTTTAGTTTTCCAGTGCATATAAAAATTACATTTACATTATGCTATAATCTATTAAGCATGCAGTAGTATTATGTCTAAAAAATGTACACACTTTAATTAAAATTCCTTTGCGCTAAAAAAACCAAACAAATGATTATCTGAGCCTTCAGCAAGTCCTAAATCTTTTTGCTGGTATAGGGTCGTGCCCTGATGCTGATGGCTGTGGACTGATCAGGGTTGTGCTTGCTGAAAGTTGCAGTGGCTGTGGCAATTTTTATGAATATAACAGCAATAAAGTTTACCATATTGATTGAGTCTTCCTTTCATAAAAGAGTTCTCTGGAGCATGTGACGCTGTTTGATGGCATTTTACTCATAGTGCAACTTCTTTAAAAATTAGTCAATTCTCTCAAACACTGACACAGTGTTATCAACTAAGTTTACGTAATATTCTAAATTCTTTGTTGTCATTTCAACGATGTTCACAGCATCTTCATCAGGAGCAGTTGCCATCAAAAGAAACCATTTTTTTGTTCTTTCCTAAGAGGCAACTCAACACCCACTCAATTTTTTATCATGAGATTACAGCAATTCAGTCCCATCTTCAGGCTGTACTTTTTTTTTTTTTTTTTGAGAGGGAGTCTTGCTCTGTTGCCCAGGCTGGAGTGCAGTGGCATGATCTCAGCTCACTACAACCTCCGCCTCCTGGCTTCAAGCAATTCTCCTGCCTCAGCCTCTCAAGTAGCTGGGACTACACGTGTCCACCACTATGCCTGGCTAATTTTTTGTATTTTTAGTACAGACGAAGTTGCATCATGCTGGCCAACCTGGTCTCAAACTCCTGACCCCCTGATCGATCGACCTTGGCCTCCCAAAGTGCTAGGATTACTGGCGTGAGTCACCATACCAGTCACAGGCTCTACTTCTAATTCTAATTATCTTGCCATATCCACCACACAATGCAGTTACTTCCTCTACTGGAGGCTTGAATCCCTCCAAGTGATCAATGAGGTTTGGAATCAACTTCTTCCAAATTCTTGCCAATATTGTTATTTTGACCATCTCCACTGAATTACAAATGTTCTCAATGTTATCTAGAATGGTGAATTATTTCCAGGAGGTTTGCTGTTTACTTTCCCCAGATCCATCAGAGGAATTACTATCTATGGCAAGCATAGTCTTATAAAATGTGTTTCTTAAATAAGACAACTTAAAAGTAGAAATTATTCCTTGATCCATGGGTTACAGAATGCATTGATGTTGTGTTAGTAGGCATAAAATAACACTGATCTTCTTGTACGTCTCCATCAGAGCTCCTGGGTGATGAGGTGCACTGTCAATGAACTGTAATATTTACAAAAGAATGTTTTTATCTGAGCTCAATAGTGGGCTTAAAATATTTCTTAAACCATACTAGAAACACGTGTTGCCCTTGAAGCTTTATTGTTCCATCTATAGAGCATAGGCCAATTCGAATTAGCTTTGTTTTCTTTTTGTTTTTGAGACAGTCTCGCTCTGTCGCCAGGCTGGATGGAGTGCAGTGGCATGATCTCAGCTCACTCCAACCTCCGACTCCCTGGTTCAAGTGATTCTCCTGCCTCAGCCTCCCAAGTAGCTGGATTACAGGTATACACCACCATGCCTAGCTAATTTTTTGTACTTTTAGTACAGACAGGGTTGAATTTGCATATTTTTAAGGGTGTTAGGATTTTTGAAATGGTAAATGAGCACTGGTTTCAACTTAAAGGCACCAGCCGCACTGGTCTCTAATAAGAGTCAGCCTGTCCTTTGAAGTTTTCAAGGCAGGCATTGACTACTTCTTTCTAACTAGGAAATTCCTAGATGGCATCTTACTTCAGTAGAAGGCTGCTCTTGTCTACGTTGAAAATCCACTGTTTAGTGTAGCCACTTTTATCAATGATCTTAGCTAGATCTTTTTAATAACTTGCAGCTTTCACACCAGCACTTGCTGCTTCACCTTGACCGTTTTTTTAATTCTTAATTTTTGTGGGCAGTTAGTAGGTGTATATATGTATGGGGTACATGACATATTTTGATATAGGCATGCAATGAGTAATAATCACTTCATGAAAAGTGGGGTATTCATCTCAAGCATTTATCTTTTGTGCTACAAACAATCTATTTATACTAATTCGGTGTCTTCAAATGCACAATTAAATAATTACTGACTACCTCATTGTGCTACCAAATGCTGGGTTTTATTCATTCTAATTATTTTTGTGTACACATTAAGCATCTCCCACTCCCTACTGTCCTTACCCTTCTCAGCCTCTGGTAACCATCGTTCTACTATCTCCATGAGTTCGATTATTCTGATTTTTGAATCTCACAACTGAGTGAGAATGTGAAATGTGTCTTTCTGTGCCTGGCTTATTTCACTTAACAATCTCCAATATTATCCATGTTGCTGCATGACCGAATCTCATTGCTTTTTATGGCTGAATATACCCTATTACATGCATGTATCACATTTTTTGGGGTTCATTCATCTGTCGATGGATGCTTAGGTTGCTTCCAAATCCTAACTATTGTGAACAGTCTGAAACAAACATAGAAGTGCAAATATCTCTTAGACATACTGATTTTGTTTCTTTTGGGTATATACCCAGCAGTGGGGTTGCTGGATCATATGGTAGCTCAATTTTTAATTCTGAGGAACTGCCAAACTGTTCTTCATAGTGGTTGTACTAACTCATATTCTCAATAACAGTGTGTAAGACTTCCCTTTACTCTACATCCTCGCCAGTATTTGTTACTGCCTGTCTTTTGGCTAAAAGCCATTTTAACTGGGGTGAGATGATATCATACTGCAGTTTTAATTTGCATTTCCCTGATGATTAATGATGTTGAACACTTTTTAATACACGTGTTTGTCATTTGTATATCTACTGAGAAATGCTTATTCAAATCTTTTGCCCATTTTTTGATTTGATTACTGGATTTTTTTCCTATAGAATTATTTGAGCTCCTGATATATTCTGGTTATTAACCCGTTGTCAGAGGCGAAGTTTGCAAATATTTTCTCCCATTTTATGGGTTGTCTCTTCACTTTGTTGGTTGTTTCCTTTGCTATGCATAAGCTTTTTAACACGATGTGAACCCATTTATCTATTTATGCTTTGATTGCCTGTGCTTCTGGGGTATTTCTCAAGAAATCTTTGCCCTGACCAATGTCCTGGAGAGTGTCCCCCACGTTTTACTGTAATAATTTCAGAGATTGAGTTCTTAGATTTAAACCTTTAATCCATTTTGACATGATTTTTGTATATGACAATGATAGGGGTCTAGTTTCATTCTTCTGCATATGGATATCCAGTTTTCCCAGCACCATTTATTGAGCAGATTGTCATTTTTTCAGTGTATGTTCTTAGCCCTTTTGTCAAAAATGAGTTCACTGTATGTGTATGAATTTGTTTCTGGGTTCTCTTCTGATCCACTGGTCTATGTGTCTGTTTTTTGTAAGAACATGCTGTTTTAATTACTATAGCTCTGTACCATAATTTGAAGTTAGGTAATGTGATTTCTATATTTTTCTCTTTTTAGCTAAGGATAGTTTTGGCTATTCTATTATGGCTCTATATAAATTTTATGATTTTTTTTTCTATTTTGCTAAAGAATGCCATTGGTGTTTTTAACAGTAATTGCATTGAATCTATAGATTGTTTTGGGTAGTATGGACATTTTTGCAACACTGATTCTTCTAATTCTTATACATGGAATGCCTTTCCTTATGTGAGTGTCTTCTTCAATTTATTTCATTGGTGTTCCATTGTTTTTCTTGTAGAGATTTTTCACTTCTTGGTCAAGTTAATTTCCAAGTATTTCCATTTATTTTTAGCTATTGTAAGTGGGATTACTTTTTAAATTTTTTTATATCACTGTTGGCATATAGAAATAATATTGAATTTTGTATCTTGATTTTATATCCTATAAATGTACAGAATTTGTTTATAGGTTCTAATAGTTTTTTGCTGGGGTTTTTCCAAATATAAGATCATGTCATCTGTAATCAAGGATAATTCGAATTATTCCTTTCCAGCTGGATGTTATTTCTTTCTCTTGTCTAAATACTCTAATTAAGACTTGCAGTAGTATGTTATATAACAACAATGAAAGTGAGAATTCTTGTCATGTTCCAAATCTTAGAGAGAGGCATTCAGTTTCTCTCCATTCAGTATGATATGAGCTAAGAATCTATTAAACAAGGCTTTTATTCTATTGAGGTATGTTTCTCCTATATCCAGTAATTTTAGGGTTTTCATTGTGAAAGGGTGTTGAATTTTATTAAATGCATTTTAGCATCAATTGGAATTATATCATTTTTATCCTTCATTCTGTTAATATGATATGTTACATTGATTAATCTATATATGTTGAACCAGCCTGGCATCCCTGGGATAAATCCCATCCTGTGCTTGATGTTATGATGATGGTTTCTCTCTTTAAATTTCAAGAACTTCTTCTGCAGCTTATTTACTTCTTTTAATCTTCCTATATCTGAAGAGAATTAGAAATTTGCTGTGAATTAAGCTGTGGCTTAAGGAAATGTTGTGGCTAACATGATTTTCTATTTAGATCACTCAAACACTCTTCGTATCAGCAGTAAGGCTATTTCATTTTCTTATCATCCATGTGTTCATTGGAGCAGCATTTTAAACTTTCTTCAAAAAGTTTTCCTTTGCATTTACAACTTGGCTAACCATTTGGCTCAAGAGGCCCAGTGTTTAGCCTATCATGGCTTTAAACATACCTTCCTCACTAAATTTTATCATTTGTAGCTTTTAACTGAAAGTAAGAGACTGCTACTCTTTCTTTCATTTAAACACTTAGAGGCCATTATAAAGTTATTAATTGGCATAATTTCAATACTCTTGTGTCTCAGCAAATATTTAGGCCCAAAGAGAGGAAGTAAGTTCAAGGAAAGGCCAGTCACTGGAGCAGTCGGAACACACAAAATATTTATCAACTAAGTTCACCATTTTATATGGGCACAGTTTGCGACTCCCAAAAACAATGACAATAGTAACATCAAAGATCACTGATCACAGAGCACCACCATAGACATAATACAAATGTAAAATTTTGACAAATTTGAGAATTGCTAAGTGACACAGAAGTATGAAATGAGTACATGCTATTGTAAAAATGAGGCCAATAGACTTGCTTGATGCAGTGTTGAGATAAATCTTCAATCTGTCAGAATTGAAACATCTTCGTAGCATAATCAAGTGGAGCACAATACAGGAAGGTGTGCCTGTAGTGCAGACAAGTGAGATACAACCATACATCCCCCTAGGGTATGACATAATGATACCATGGAGAAACCTGGGTCTCTGAATGACCTACTGGGCAGAACTATCTTTTCAAACTAGATTTTATACGTCTACACTATTATTTGACAAAGAAAGAATAACTTCTTGTTAACCACTGAAGGTTGTGGTTATTTTGACATGTTAGCTGCTACTAAGTATCGACATCTTACTAAGCAAGCTGTGATCCAGGGAGTAGCAGCATTGGTACCACTGAGATCTTGTTAGAGATGCAGACTTTAATACTTCACTCCAAGCTTTTACCAAATCAGCCTAAATTTTTAAAAAGTATCACAGGTGACTTTCATGCACATTAAAGCTTTGGAAGTATTTCCTTAATGCACAAGTCTGAACATAGAAATCTAATTATCTGGGTCTAGGTACTTTCAAGGCATGAGGGTTAAGGTTGGTGGATGAAAAAAAATACTAAAAATAAGGATACCAATTAAATGAGAGTCTGGGTATTACAAATGTATCTATGTGGTGGTGGAAGCAAGCTAGAATGATGAGAGGAAAATGCTTGGGAGAAAGAGTGATCCAGAACCAAAATATCTGGTTAGGAAAGTGTGATTGATAATTCCATGTGTCAACTTGTATAGGCCATGGGGTGCTCAGACATTTGGTCAAATTTAATTCTGTGATGGTATTTCTGGATAAGGTTAGAATTTGAACTGGTAAACTGAGTAAAACAGATTATTCTACCGAATGTGGGTGAGCCTCATCCAATTCCTTTAGGGAATGAATAGGACAAAAGGCAACATAAAGAAGAATTTGCTCTCTCTCTCTCCCTCTACCTGACGATTTGAGCTAATTTTTGGTCATTTTATGCCCTCAGACTGGAACTTAAATCTGCTCTCCTGGTTCTCAGGCTTTAGATATGGACTAGTACTACCCCCATTGACTTTCCGGGGTCACCAGCAGCTTGCAAATAACAGATCATGGGTTTTCTCATCCTCTATAATTGTATGAACTAATACCTGGTATTAAATATCTCATAGATATGTATATGTGTGTGTATATATATGCATATGTGTGTGAATATATATATATACACACACACCCTATATATATATGCACACACATATATACATGCATATAATTACATATCTATAATAATTATATATCCTAATATATTATATATTATATATGCCTGGAATATATATGCACACACACATACACATATAATTATATAGTCATACTGATTCTGTTTCTTTGGAAAACACTGATTTAGTACTGAGAATGGTTACAGAGCAGTGTCTTCGAAAGAGATTGACATTTAAATCAGTGAACATTGAGTAAAGCAGATTGTCCTTCATGTGCAGGTAAGACTCATTCAATCAGTTGAAAGCCTGAATAAAAAGAGACTGACCTCTCCTAACATTTCTACAGCAGATGGCCTTCATACTTGAACTACAACTTCACCCCTTCCTGGATATCCAGGCTGCCAGCTCACCCTGCAGATTTTGGACTTGCCAGCCCTCATAGTCTCATGAGCCAATTTCTGAAAATAAGCCTCTCTTCTTTTTTGTACAACACACACACACACACACACACACACACACACACCCCATTGGTTTTACTTCTCTAGAGAACCCTAATACAGCAATCAATGACAAAATCATTTACTATCCATTAGAAGACATTGATCCAGTGATCCCACCTAGTTTTAAACACAGAACTCAAGTGAAATTAAGAACTATTGAGTACAATGAAATTAAAATTGGATGGTTTATGGACTGAAATGTGGGCAACCCAAATTTGCATGTTCAAGTCCTAACCTGCAGGCCTTTAAAGAAATAATTAATGTAAAATGAGTCATGTGTGAGGCCCTAATCCAATGTGACTGATATCATCATAAGAAGAGGAGATTAGGATGTTCATACACATAGAGGAGAGATTATGCAAAGACAGTCATCTAAAAGCTGAAGTGAGAGCCCTCAGAAAGAAATCACCTTTGCTGACAACCTGACCTTAAACTTCTAGCTTTCAAAAATTTGATAAAATAAATTTACCTTGTTTAAGCTACCCACTCTGCAGTATTTTGTATAACTGCCTGAGCAACCCAAACTCATTTTCAGTGACAGAACAATTATTCCCTGATTCATTATCACAGAGCTCCATCTCAAATTTATCAGCAAGAGATGCAGAAAATTTAGTAGATCCGATAGTAAATAGTAGGTTCTAAGGCTTTTTATGTATGACATTTATTTGAGAAACAAGATGTTTTAAAATATATGGTTTTAAAATTAAAGCATTAGATAACACTACAAAAATGTTACAACCTTCACAAGCACAAATTGCATGGAAACTTGGTTGCCTTCCCTTTCAAAGCTTGGCTTACCTTTGGACTGAGGTAGTCAGGCAAGGCTTCTATGAGAACAATAAAGGATAACCTGATCTTTATGATCTTCTATTTAAGGGATTGTTATTTATCAGCCAGTCCTGAGGCAGCCAGTCTTTTTCTCTTTAAGATGAAGCAGTAAACATTTGAATCACTCTCTTGACAACCCCCCTAATACCAAAATATCTCTTGTTTTCCCTGGCTGCTAGTCCTACTAGGGTTTATAAAATGTTTTGAAGCATTTAAAATCCTCACCTGAAGCAAACAAGTTTCTCATTTGTAGAGTATATCTAAGAAGATGAGTGATGCATTCTTTCAAAAGTTTTACAGAAAGATTATTTAATGAAACAGCTCTGAGTCTAAGAGTATCACTCACACACACACACACACCCACACACACACAGTATTTCATAGGAGTGTAAATTCTAAAAATCAGATCTAAAATATATTTAGTGAAAACTTTTTCCCATGGGCTTTGAGATTCCATTTTACATTATATGAAGTAAATGTTCAATCTTAGAAGAATTTTATCATCATTTTACTTGTAGAAGCGAACTACTAATTGTTAGCTTTAAAAAATTAGCTTCAGGCTGTGTGCAGTGGCTCACGCCTGTAATCCTAGCACTTTGGGCAGCCAAGTTAGGCAGATCATGAGGTCAGGAGTTTAAAACCAGCCTAGTCAACATGGTGAAAACCCGTCTCTACTAAAGATACAAAAAAAATCAACCGGGCATGGTGGCGCGAATCTGTAATCCGAGCTATTTGGAAGGCTGAGGCAGAAGAATTGCTTGAACCCAGGGGTGGAGGTTGCAGTTAGCTGAGATTGCACCAATACACTCCAGCCTGGGCAACAGGGCTCAGTCTCAAAAAAGAAAAAAGAAAAAAGCCTCCAGTGCTCAATATTTATAATATTTATTTTTTTTGTGAACATACTGAATTTTTTCTATTAAATCATATTATAGAGTTAATGTGTTTTAAGACTGTGTAATAATATGTATCAATTAATCCTATACTACATTTATAATTAAATCCAATATAATTTAATCATATCTTATATGATTTCAAATAAAATCCTGTGAGTAAAAATTATGGCTCTTACCTTTAGTTTTTCAACAAATAAACAATTTCACATTAAAGATGTTCTTATGTAAGTACTCTCAATTCCTATTGACTATTGGCTTGATTGAAGCCAAACAGCACCACTAGTTTTGAAAATTATTTTAAACTAGTTATAAAAATTAATCCCATGAAATGAATGCTACTAGTGCAGACATTCTGTTCGAAGAAGCCAGAATAAAGACCAAGTATCCACATTTTTTCCCCAAATTCAACAGAAGCAAGGAAAAAAATAGAACGGCAGACCCCCAGTATCAAGGAAATTTGGAGCTGAAACTCTGAAGCACAATGTACATGCATAAAGGGAGTCACCTGCAGTGGAGACAGTACCTGAATGGGAAGAAAAGTGGAGAAAGATTTCACACTTGCAGACATGAGAAAGAGTTAGGAAATAATACCTTTCTACAGTCGAGTACAAACCGAAGTCCAAAATAAAATCCCTCTGTTTATCATGGCAGAAATAACCCTATGTTGGGGACAAGAAAGTATCTGGGATTATCTGGCTCTTTGATGCAAAGTCACAGGCTGAGCGGGCCACTGATTTAGCATAGATTGCATGAAGAAGCTCTTCCGCAAGTGGGCAGAAGAGAGAATTTCAAACGGCTTCCAAAGCTATACCCATTGGCCAAAGAGAAATAAATGCTGAAAATAGATCCCAAACAAAATACTAATATGTCGAAAAAAACCTCATAATAGACTGAAACACAGCCTGAGACTCCTTTCTCTATCAAATACTCACAATCTAAATATGCGTATGCATGATAAGCATGGGATCTCTATGAAAGATTATATGTAAAAAGAATGGGGCAGATGAGGTAGGTCATGCCTGTAACTCCACCATTTTGGAAGGCCAAGGTGGGCAGATCAACTGAGGTCGGGAGTTCGAGACCAGCCTGACCAACATGGAGAAACCCTGTCTCTACTAAAAATACAAAAAAGTTAGCTGAGCATGGTGGTACATGCCTGTAATCCCAGCTCCCCAGGAGGCTGAGGCAGGAGAATTGTTTCAACCTGGGAGGCAGAGGTGCTGTGAGCCAAGATTGCACCATTGCACTCCAGCCTGGGCAACAAGAGCAAAATTCCATCTCAAAAAAAAAAAAAAAAAAAAAAAAAAAAAAAAAAAAAAAAAAAAAAAAAAAAAAAAAAAAAAAAAAAAAAAAAAAAAAAAAAAAAAAAAAAAAAAAAAAAAAAAAAAAAAGTATGGGAACAGGATATTAAATGATCAGTCAGAAAATGTTGCCATGTGGGCATGGTGGCTCATGCCTGTAAACCCAGCACTTTGGGAGGCCAAGGTGGGCAGATTACCTGAGGTCCTGAGTTCAAGATCAGCCTGGCCAACATGGTGAAATGCCAACTCTACTAAAAATACAAAAAAATTAGCCGGGTGTGGTGGCGCATGCCTGTCATTCCAGCTACTCAGGAGGCTGAGGCAGGAGAATTGTTTGAACCTGGGAGACAGAGGTTGCAGTGAGTTGAGATTGCACCACTGCACTCCAGCCTGGGTAACAAAATCGAAATTCCATCTCAAAAAGAAAACAAAATGTTACTGCCCTGCTGAACAAAAAATGCCAATTATTTTCCCATGAGTTATGTATTTTAAGTTCAATAAAATCATATTTTCTACAAAATGACAGGACTAAGCAAAGATATGAGTTCTCAATATGAAGGCAATATGAAAATCAGGAGATAAAATGCTCAAATATCATCATATCAATAGGGTACCCAGATTTTTCTTCTATTAGGGTTCTCTAGAGGGACACAACTAATAGGACAGAAGTATATATAAAGGGGAGTGTATTAAGGAGTATTGACTCACACTATCACGATATGAGGTTCCACAATAGGCTGTCTGCAAGCTGAGGAGCAAGGAAGCCAGTATGAGTCTCAAAGCTGAAGAACCTGGAGTGTGATGTTTGAGGGCAGGAAGCATCCAGCATGGGAGAAAGCTGCAGCCTGGGAAGCTAAGCCGGTATAGTCTTCTCATGTTTTTCTGCCAGCTTTACATTCTGGCCATGCTGGCAGCTGATTAGATGGTACCCACCCAGATTAAGGGTGGGTCTGCCTTTCCCAGCCCACTGACTCAAATGTCAATTTTCTTTGGCAATACCCTAGCAGACACACTCAGGATCAACACTTTGCATCCTTCAATCAAGTTGACACTCAGTAATAACCATCACACTTCTTAACTTACAAAATACCCTCATAACACTCTCTCCCATTACAGTTTTTTCCAATAATATTTAATGTAATGATGTTCTCTCCCCATGAAAATATCAGCTCCACAAGAGCAGGCATTTGCCTGCATAATTTGTTTATGTAATATCAAGCCCTAGAATGGTGCCTTGCACAAAGCATGGCCTTAATAAGTATTCATTAAATAAATGATTAACACATGAACTGACAGCTCAATAAAGAAGTGGAAGAAAAAGTCGAACCACTATATCAAGGAGAGTTAAATAGAGAGGAGCGTTCAAGAGAACAAACACAGCTGAAAGCTGAATTAAGGTAAACAGTAGTTAGAAATAATGGAAAAGAAAATAATTAAATTCATATAAATAATTTAGAAAGATGTGAATAGATACAATAGAAAGAAAAGCCAAGGTACTCATAATCATTATTATGAGAGAATCATATTAATGATAAAAATTGCAGTTTCAATTGAAGAAAATGTCCCAGATATAAAAGAAAACAATAAACTATAGAATAAAAAAAAATCTATGTCTCTGAAAAAAATAACCCAACAAACTCCATTCTGGGGCATGCAATAGAAAATTATATGGACTTTTAAAACTAACCATCTTTTGGGCAGTAAGGCAAAAAGGAATGTATCTGAAAACAATTCTCGCTAGCCTCAAGACTCAGGACTGAAATATTCAATGAAGAAGGAAATGGAGCAAAATTCATAAAGTACTTAAAGAGTCTTTCATTAATTTTCATACTTTTATGAAAAGTCATCCTTTTTGACTAAAAATATTTTACACTAAACCAAATTGTCCTGCATATAAGACAACCTACAATAAATGATTTTTGAATGTACAAAGACTCAGAAAACATCACCCCATTAACTTTTAGAAAAACCTACTAGAGATCAAATTCAGCCAACCAAAATATGAATACAAACAAAAGCCTATGACAGACAGATGGCCATTAAAAATTAAAGCTACTGAACTCTAATACAAGATAAAAATGGGGACTTCCATTTCTGCCTGTGACAGAATCATAGACTAAGACTGGACATGCTCTCCTGCCAAACACACAAAAACAAAACTGGACAAACTGTAAGGTAACAGTTTTCAGTCACTGGACAGCAGGAACCACAGGACTGACTCTGGAGAAGAGCAGCACAGAAGCGCAGTGAGGTAGAAGCCAAGCAGAACACAATAGTCCCTCTGAACTTGGAGGCAGAAATTGGAGTTTGCACAAACTACATCCTCAATAAATATTCATTAAATAAATGATTAACACATGAACTGACAGCTCAATAAAGCTGCTCAGAAGTAACTGCAATTTGGGAGGCAGAATCTTGAGAGCAGGATCCCTAAGGAAGGAAGAGAAGGGCATACATCTATGTTAGGATTGCACACATATGATTGGCTGAGGACTTGTCCGCAAATATTAAAGGCAACACTCCACAAAGCCTGTCAGAGAGAAGCTGCTACCAAGTTAAAAGCATAACAGAAATGGTGAAGTTTGCTTGATGATAGGATATGTTGAGGTTTCAGTTTGAGAATAAAAACATATTTTTTCTTTTTCATAAGATATTGAAGCAAAGATAGAAAGATGAAATCCCTTGCAAATGAAAAACTTGCAAATCCCTTGCAAACCTACCAATAAGATTATCTCCTGAAAAACAGAGGATGAACATCCTTATCAATGGAATGCATTTAGCAGAATGTACCTGGAATATGCTAGGCTTGCTAGAGAAAACAATCCTGAAGTATGTGGATTGATGGGAGATGACTTCTTGCAATAATGTTACTTAAGTCATGTAATTATTATGAATAAAATGAAGATGTTTAATGACCAAATTAATTTCCTTTTGTGTATGTAGCATCCTTTATGAATAACTTAGAGACTTAATGGACCAAATCTGACCCAGAATGTATCCTAACACACCATGAATCTGAAGAACAGCTTTAGTATCCTGGATGTCTCTCTTCCGTTTTCTGCAAGTACCTGTATCCTTGAAATGATTAAAACAGTTTAACACCAGGTAAAATTTCTGATCTATGTGGATCAGATCAGATTCAACAATCCACTTTTTATGTTAACTCCTACTGGCACAGTAAACAGAAGTTTCCCTCAGACTCAAGGATCATAGCGGCCAGGCATTAGCAGCAAAAAAAAAAAAAAAAAAGGATGAAAAATGAGGGTTTAATGCCATGCCATGTTGACTAGCTATTCTTCATTTAAAGTAAAAACATCCTTTAAGGCAAAGTATTTAGACAAATCTTTCCAATAGGATTTTGAGGAAATTAATCTAGAAATACAACAGTGGCTCTTCAGATATTCAAAGAGTACTAAGTGGAAGAAAAATTAGTGGAAATTTCTATTCCCTGCCTTTTACCAGTAACTCAGGTAAAAGCCAGATCTGAAAAATCTGAAGCTGCAGTAGTGGGAAAAAACAGCAGTAAAGACAGTTTTTTCTATTCCTAGAAAATTGTACCATGCTTCAGTGGCCAGTTGGAAAAATGTAAAATTCACTCACAAAGTAAATTAAGATCATTAATCAATCAAAAAACTATGCAGGTTGCAGGATCCCCAGCCCAATGACCACAAAATCCCAAAAGCATACTGATAAATGTTAGGTTACTTTATAAAGGAATATCAACAGAAACTTGGTTAACAATTAATGGCACAAGTACCTAGAATTCATGATCTAAAGAAATAGCACAAATTCTAAAGACTCATAAGTAGGAGAAATTACTTGGATTAATAAATATCAAGTATCAAGTGGCAACAAACTTTCCTGAGCTGATGCTTTTGATAGTGTGACAACTTGCTGCAGTGTGTGAAGTCAACAGTTTGGCAGACCAACCTGAAAAAGTTAAGTCCTATTCTATCATCAACTCAGCAATGGGGTACTCTTTCCAAAGTAGTAAGAATAGCTTGAGTGCAGGTGACTTTAAACTACCTTTATGGTTATCTGAGGGACTTACCTAACTCAGTGTCTTCACTGCTGATTATGGTAGATGCTGTAATAGTCAAATCCCTGGAGCTAGCTAAATTCATTAAATAAGTAAGCATATGAGTGCTTAGCTATGCATCAATAGGAAAGGAGAGAATGTAATGCCTCAAAGAACTTCACTCAGTATCAATGGGGAAGAAAATCACTTAAAAATGACTACGGGACAAATTTCTCATGATCAAGGGGGTTGGCGCAGCTGGCAAGTGAATTATATTGATCCTCTACTAGTAGGTTCAAGCGGCCTGCAAATTGGAGTTAGCTAGGATTACCACTACTTGACACTTTGCTTCCAAAACAGAAGCAATCTCAGAGAATATTGTCCAATGGCATGTATTAATTTTGATGACAGTGCATAATTTACTACTACGGATGAACATAACTGGGCAAGGAAACATTACACAAACATACCACATTCAATTTCATCCACAGAGCAGTGGTCTCATTGAAAATTGAAATGGGAAATTCTAAAACTAGTTATGAATGAAAACTGGTGGTAGAAAGATTTAAAGGTTTGGCTTCATTGTTTACATAATTGAGTCAGGTTGAATATAAAAGAAGTAAGGTAGGGACTCCACTAAGATTTCTAAATTAGATGAAGGGAATGAGGGAACTTGGGAAACTGTAACTGCACAACTTTATTTCTAAAAGTCACTAATTTTTGCTTGGCTGTGCCTGTTACAATGTGCCCAAGGAAGGTGATATAAATGATCAAGATACAATATATTAATAACATAAAATTTCACAGCAAATTTTTATAAAGTACTTTAGAATGTGTTATAACTTTACTCTCTTCACCAAGTTAAGACTAATTGTGAATTCAGTTCATTATCAAGACGCAATATGTAATACTTAGATCATCAGATTTAAAATTGACCCAATAGTGGAGATAAGACGTTATAGTTTTCTGAAACTGTAAAGCCCTATGGTTAAATATATATTAAGCCAGACAACCGGACCATGGCAGAATTAGTGTATATCAAATGAAAACAGAATATTGCAGCAAACAGAATAAACAACTATAAGTGGATCATAATTTTAAAACCCAACAATAACACACTATTTCATGAGAATTTCCCAGAGCAAGAAAATCATACTCTTAGCCATCTCTTAGATTCAGCACCAACTAATGACCAAGCTGGAAAGAAAAGCATCAGATCTGTTTTCCTCAAAGAAAGAGACCTGGACTTTTACTAATTAATGTATTTGCCAAAAAAATTATTTGGAATATTTGGAGAAAATTAGTGATTGGGTAATTTCAACAACTCAACTCACTGGCATCCAACTATAGCAATCATTAGGCTAATATTTTACATAAGCTTTATTTATCATTGGAGTTATTTTTACAGATGACCTAGGGAGATTACCATTGAATCAAATAGGGTGGTAAATGTTGAAGGGTAGAGTTTCTGTTCTTAATCAAGTCATAAATTACAATGATATGTTGCCAAGACAGTGCCCTGCTGATAATAGGAAGCTGACTAGTGCTGCCTACTCAATATATCAGAGCTTGATTTTCTCCTTTGCATATGCCCAAATGTAGATAAGAATGGAACTTAAGGCAAGTGTAAATGTTACGAAGCAATCCTCAAAGAAGGTGATGTTATTAATAACTCGTCGTCTCTGAAGGTATGAACAACATTTATTGGAAGTTTTATGGCAATTCAGATAGAGAATTTTTATTTTATTCTCATGGAAATAGTGTGGTTTTGCTGTGTTTTGGAATTATAATCCACTTATAAGTGCTTCTTCTGTTTTCTTAAATATCCTGTTTTCATAAATATAAATACATCTAGTTGATATTTTGATGACAACATATAATATTTTATAGTGTATGCACACCATTTTCTCAAACTGACAAATCTCGTAAAGGTCCAATGGCAACAACGTATATGACTTTATTAATACTTGCCTTGGCAGGCCAGAAATTCTGTTGGCATTTTAGGAATTGGACTCATGATAATGCTTGCTGAGTTAGGGTGAACTAACTAATGCTCCTGGAGGCTTAAAACCGTAAGTCAGCATTGAACTTTGTTTCCAGTCCAACATGTAAACAAACTGAAAGTTACCTCTTTCATAACTTACAAAAAGAGAGAGAGAGAGAAAAACTGAACAGACTGAAATTCAACATTTATAGGGTCCTTCTAAGAATTGAGGTTTCAGGGAAAGCTGCCTCCCTGAAATCCAAAACACAAGTGAACACAAAGAATCACAGCTGGGATCAGCTTACTATACACAGAAACAGCTGGAGCCATAAACTAGCAGGAACACTTAAGCGGTAACTTTGATAAACTACTGGATGGAGGCTAAATATGGATGAAGAAGAGAACATCAAATTTTGCAGGGGATGAGTTTTACACAGACCCCTAAACTTTGGGGGACTTTTTCTTGGGAAACTCATCAGATTCTCACAGTAAAGAGCCAATGAAAATCCTCATATCCTTCTGGGAGGGATAGAGGAAACGTAATTATTTTGAAATATACCAAGTGTTCTCCATAACAAAGACCTACTCATCAGGGGAAAACACATTACTAGGGCCATATTCACATAGAATAAGGGAAGTTACCCAACTCCAAATCCTAGCCTTCCTGTTTCACCTCAGTATGTGGTGGACAGTGTGGGGTAAGAGGGAGTGGGGATAAAAGTGAAGAAACACTTATAAAGGTCACAACCTAGGCACTGGCCACTAAAAGACTGAGAAGAAAACATAGGATTATAGAAGTCTTTCTCTCCCCTTCTCATATTACCACCACATCAGAAAAGCCCCTGTACGACAGCAAGTAATTGTAACTGAAAGTACTGCCAGGTGCAGACTTCATTTAAGGAGTTATTAGGGAGATGCAGAAACAAAAGAAGAATAAAACCAAAAACACTAGTGAGATCTTAACCTCTGGTGCTTACAGTTATAGAGGAAACATTAAGCACTGTCC
Organism: Cebus imitator; assembly: GCF_001604975.1. Lineage (NCBI taxonomy): Eukaryota > Metazoa > Chordata > Mammalia > Primates > Cebidae > Cebus > Cebus imitator. The sequence goes on along the minus strand of NW_016108079.1, from coordinate 409,396 downwards.
AAGTTTTAGCCAAATTACCATAAATTTTATACAAAAAAAAAAACATTATTTGCCTATATAAAGAAGATTATTTATCTCAGACCCTATTACCTGATGCATCATGTTGGCTTTCAACAACGAAAACTATAAAGCATGCTGAAAGGCAAGAAGGAACACAGTGTTAAGAGACAAAGCTAACCTCTAGACTAGACTGAGATACAAAACATGTGGATATCGTTAGACAGGAAATTTAGAATAACTGTGACATGTTAAGAAATATAATGGAAAAATTAGACAAAATCCAAGAACATATATGAATAATGTAAACAGAAAGATACAAACTGTAAGAAAAGGCCGAGTTTGGTGGCTTAAATCTGTAATCCCAGCACTTTGGGAGGTTGAGGCAGGTGGACCAGCTGGGGTCAGGAGTTCGAGACCAGCCTGGCCAACGTGGGAAAACCCCATCTCTATTAAAAATACAAAAATTTGTGGGTGTGGTGATGCATCACTGTAATCCCAGCTGCTTGGGAGGCTGATGCAGGAGAATCACTTGAACCCAGGAAGCACAGGTTACAGTGAGTCTAGACTGCACCACTGTACTCTAGCCTGGGTGACAGAGCAAGACTCCAGCTCAAAAAATATATAAGTAAATAAATAAAGATAAAGAAACTATAAGAAATGATTAAAATGTCACATAAATATAAATACTGTAAAAGAAATAAAGAATGCTTTCCATGGGCTCATCATTAGAGTTGACATGGCTAAGCAAAGAATCAGTGACTTTGAAGATATTTCAATGGAAACTTCTCAAACTGAAATGTAAAGAGATAAAAAGAATGAAAAATACAGAATACTCAAGAACTGCGGATAATTTCAAAGTATATAAAATATGCATAGTTGAGGAAGAAAGAGAGAATGGAGCAGAAAAGATATTTGGAGTAATACTGGCTGAGAATTGTCTAAAATTAACGGCAGACGTCAAACCACAGATCTAAGAAGCTTAGAATACATCAAGCAGGATAAATACTAAAGTTAAAAATTTTTTCACAGCAAAGGAAAAGATCAATAAAGTGAAGAGACAATCTTCAGAATGAAGAAAATATTTGCAAACTATCAACCTGACAAAAGAGAAATAGCAAAAATATATAAGAAGCTCAGACAACTCAATACCATAAAAACCCAAATAATCCAATTTTTAAAAATAGACTAAAGACCTAAATAGATGTTTCTCAAAAAAAGACATACAAATAGTTAACAGGAATATAATGCTCAACATCACTAATCGTCAGAGAAATGCAAATCAAAATCAAAATATCATCACACCCCAATTTAAATGACTATTATCAAAAAGGTAAATAATAACAGAGGCTAGTGAGGAGCTAGAGAAAGGTAAATGTTCAGATAGTGTTTGACAATGTAAAATAATACAGGCACTGTGCAAAGCAGTATTTAGGTTCCTCAATAAACTAAAAATAGAACTACCAAAGGATCCAGCAATCCCACTGCTGGGTATACATCCAAACACAAGAAATCAGTATATTAAAGAGACAGGTGCATTTGCAAGTTTATTGCAGCATTATTCACGATAGCCAAGATATGGGAACCTAAATGTTTAACAATGGAGGAATGGATACAGAAAAGTAGGTATACATACTGAATGAAATATTATTTAGTCATAAAAAAGAATCAAATCCTGTCATTTGTACCTATGTGGTTGGAGGTGGAGACCATTATGTTAAAAAAATAAGCTAGACACAGAATGACAAATAGCACATGTTCATACTCATGTGGGAACTNAGATATAAGGGAGATAGAATGTAAGTAAAATGATGGTTACCAGAGGCTGGGAAGGGTAGTGAGGAAAGAGGGATAAAGTAGGGTTGGTTGAGGGAGATAGGGATGGTTTAACATATTAACATATGCAGGTCAATAAATGTGATACAATATATAAACAGAAGTAAAACACAAAAATCATATGATCATCTCAATAGATGCAGAAAAAGCATTTCACAAAATCTAGCAATCTTTTATCATTAAAACCCTCAGCAAAACTGGCATAAAAGGGACATAACAATGTAAAACATTGTCATAGATGTAAAGCATCAGACAAGAGAAAGCAATAAAGGGCATCCAAGTCATTAAAGTGGAAGTCAAACTCTCACTGTTTGCTGATGATATGATTGTATACCTAGAAAACACTAAAGACTCATCCAAAAAGCTCCTAAAACTGGTAAATGAATTCAGTAATGTTCCAGGATACAAAATTAATGTATGCAAATCGTAACTCTGCTGTCCATGAATAGCAACCAAGCTGAGAATCAAATCAAGAACTCAACCCCTTTTACAATAGCTGCAAAAGATAAATAAATAAAGTACTTAAGAATATACTTAACCAAGAAGGTGAAAGACCACTACAAGGAAAACTAGCAAACACTGCTGAAAGAAATTATAGATGACACAAACAAATGGAAATACATCCCAGGATCATGGATGGATAGAATCAATATTGTGAAAAAGACCATACTGCCAAAAAGCAATCTAAAATTCTATGTCATCCCCACCAAAATACTACCACTGTTCTTGAGAGAACTAGAAAAAAAATCCTAAAATTCATATGAAACCAAAAAAAAGTTCATAACTAAGCAAAAAAAAAAAAAATCTGGAGGCATCACAATACCCAACTTCAAACTATACTCTAAGGTCACAGTTACTAAAGCAGCATGGCACTGGTATATAAAGAAGAACACAGAGCAATGGTTCAAAATAGAGAACCCAGAAATAAACCTAAATACTTACATCCAACTGATCTTTAACAAATCAAATAAAAACATAAAGTGGAGGAAAGATATCTTATTCAACAAATGGTGCTAATTGGCAAGCCACATGTAAAAGAATGAAACTGGATTGTCATCTCTCATCTTACACAAAAATCAACTCAAGATGGATGAAAGACTTAAATCTAAGACCTGAAACCATAAAGATTCAAGAAGAAAACATCAGAAAAACCCTTCCAGACACTGGCTTAGGCAAAGACTTCATGACCAATAACCCAAAAGCAAATGCAACAAAAACAAAGATAAATAAATGGAACTTAATTAAACTAAAAGGCTTTTGCACAGCAAAAGAAATAATCAGGAGGGTTAACAGGGAAACCATAGAGTGGTAGAAAATCTTCACAATCTATACATTCAACAAAGTATTAATATTCAGACTCTACAAGGAACTCAGACAAGTCAGGAAGAACAAAACGAACAATCCCATCAAAAAGTGAGCTAAGGACATGAATAGACAATTCTCAAAAGAAGACATACAAATGGCTAAGAAACATGCAAAAAAATGCTTAACATCACTAATTTTCAGGGAAATGCAAATCAAACCCACTAATTATCAGGGAAATGCAAATCAAAACCACAATAACACCTCATTCCTGCAAGAATGGAAAGAAAAAAAAAAAAAAAAAAAAAACAGATATTGGCATGGATGTGGTGAAAAGGAATACTTTTACACAGTTAGTGGGAATGTAAGCCAGTACAACCACTATGGAAAACAGTGTGAAGAACTGAAAGGAGATCTACCGTCTGACCCAGCAATCCTACTACTGGGTATCTATCCAAAGAAAAAGAAGTCATTTTATGAAAAAGATACTTGCACATGCATGTTTATTTCACCACAATTTGCAAATCCAAAAATAATGCAACCAGTCCAAATGCCTGTTAGTCAATGAGTGGATAAACAAAATGTGGTTTATCTATACCATAGAATACTACTCAGCCATAAAAAGGAAGAAAATAATGGCATTCACAGTAACCTGAAGGGAATTACGGGTTATTATTCTAAGTGAAGTAACTCAGGAATGGAAAACCAAATATCATATGTTCTCAGCCATAAGTGGGAGCTAAGCTTTGAGGATGTAAAGGCAGGTAAAAGATACAATGGACTTATGACACTCAGGGAAAGTGTGGAAAGAGGGGTGAGGGTTAAAAGACTTGACGTTGGTTGCAGTGTACACTGCTCAGGTGATAGGTGCACCATAATCTCAGAAACCACCACTAAAGAGTTTATTCATGTAACTAAAGACCACCTGTTCCCCAAAAACCTACTGAAATAATTAAAATTAACATTCAAAAAGAAGGGTTAATTAATGGGTACAAAAATACAGATAGACAGAAAGAATAAAATCTAGTGTTCAATAGCACAATAGATCACAATAATTCATCTTTCAAAATAACTAGAGGAGTGAATTTGGGATGATCTAAACATAAATAAATGATAAATATTTGAGGTGATATCCCAGTTACCCCGATTTGATCATTACACATTGTATGCGTGAATTAAAATATCACATGTGCCTATAAAAATGTACTACCATTATGTATCCATAAAAATTAAAACTTAATTTTAAAATTGACACCTATGCATATAATATTCAAACTGCAAATAACTAAAAACCAAAAGAAAATATTGAGGGAAGTTAAAAGATTTAAACCTGCAAGAACCAAGGGTAAGAATTATAGTGAACTTCTCATTAGAAACCATGTAAACAAGAGGGTGTAGTGAAATATTTTAAATGTAAGAAAAAATATTCCAACAAACAGCAATTGTGTATCCAACAACATTATCTCTCAAAAATGTGTTTGAAAGACCAGATAACCCAAACAGACACTGGCAAAACTCTCTTCTGTGATACTGGATTAAAATCAGTTTGGGAGGAAAATAAAGGTAAAAAAGAGTAGACAAATGAAATAATTATCCTAAGCCAGGCGGGGTGGCTCATGCCTGTAATCCCAGCACTTTGGGAGGCCGAGGCAGGCAGATCACCTGAGGTCAGGAGTTCAGGAGCAGCCTGGCTAACATGATGAAATCCTGTCTCAACTAAAAATATAAAAATTAGCCAGGTATGGTGGCAGACGCCTGTAATCCCAGCTACTTGGGAAGCTGAGGCACGAGAATCACGCGCATGCAGGAGGCGGAGATTACAGTGAACCAAGATCTGGCCACTGTACTCCAGCCTGGGCAACAGAGTGAGACTGTCAGAAAAGGAAAGGAAAGAGAAAGAAACAGGGAAAGGGAAAGGATTACCCTAATGAAAAACTAAAACTATCCTCATTGCTGGAAAAAAATTTACCCTCCTCTGAAAGGAGTACTCGATGTTCATCATGAAATTTTATGTCTTTAATCGTCAGAGGTTGGGCTAGGGCGGTGCATTTATGGGAAACCCATGATAAGCCTAAATAGTGGCAGAATCTCATTGGAGAAGCCTAATTGTAGTCGATTACTCTGGGAACAAAAACAAGATTTTTAAAAAGCCAGGGATAGGGGGAGGGAGGGTTTTCTTCTACATAGTTCGAATTAAAAAAAAAAAAAAAACACTACGTGGTCTTTGTGGAAAGTAGCTGGACTATACTACATAATGATATGCAGATGCCAATGTCTGTAAAAACTGGCACCATGATATCTCAGATATTATTGTGTCCACACAACTGAATGGATCCATAATTATTGAACTATGATCTCACGTCATTACTGCAGGTAGTTGAAATGTGTGGTTCACTGGGAAGATCATTCTGGTTGAGAAGGAATAGAGAATGATGATGTAATTGTAAATGATGTATAATGTGTCAAAATTAATCTTTTGCTAAAAGTATACTGTGTAACAAAGGAGTTTTGAGTTTATTGATATAGTCAAATAAAAAATACAGTTTTGTAGATGATGACTCTAGAATGAAAAGCACAGAAATATAATTTAGAGTGTCTAAGGAAACAATGCTGGACAGTAAAGTACTAAAACCAGATTTTTTTTCTTCCAGTAATTGTTGCAAAAGAGAAAAATATCTTAGTATAGTACTTGGCTTAATTCCAAATACAGTGTAGACAGGTGGAGGTTTATAGCTAAGAAGCATGGGGTTACTGGACAGAAAAATATTAAGAGGAAGCATCAGGAGTGACGGGGATTCTTGCTAATCCGATGTGCCAGGATCCTTACTGACGGCAGGCCAGAGTGATCAAATACGAAGGGTGGTGGCTGAAGAATTGGATCAGATTCTGAAGAAGATTAGCTATCGGAGGGTGCAGAGCTCTCTCTGAACTGACTTAGCAAGATTCTTGTTACAACTGGGCAATGTAGGCTTGACAATTCTGAACACTAAGGTAGAGGCCTAGAGGGTGAGAAGAGTCTGACTAGCGTTCAGCCCAGGAAAGAGTCTTTCTCAGGATCCCTGTTGAGGGGAACTTCGTTGAAGGAAACATGGGCAACTAAAAGGTTTGGGCCTTAGAAAAAGTACATGTGTACTTAAATATTTACATCAATACATACCAAAAGCTTTGGATAATTGGAAAACGAAAGAAAAATAACAATTGAGTTGGAATTCTTACCATTAGAGAATTCAAATATTGGTATTTGATGGAATGCTTATAAGATTATGCTTTTGCACAAAACGTTTCAGAAAATTTTGTAAACTATAAAAATACACTTGAGAAATGTGTAGCAAGGAGATATTGACAGGAGTTTACCCAGGGAAAAATGAAGAAGAGGACTGTCAGGCATGGTAGCTCACACCTGCAATTCCAGCACTTTGGAAGGTCAAGGCAGAAGATATTTTGAGGCCAGGAGTTTGAGCCCCACCTGGGCAACATAGCCAGACCCCATCTTTAAAATAATTTTTTTAAACATTAGCCAGGAGTTGTGATACATGCCTGTAATTCTTGATAATCAGGGGGCTAAGCCTGGAGGATTGCTTGGGCCCAGGATTTTGAGGGTGCAGTGAGCCTTGATTCTGACCCTGTACTTCAGCCTGGGCAACAGAGGCACTGTCTCAAAATGAAAACATTAAACATTAAAAATATTAAAGAAAAAGCAACAGGACTTCAATGCTTTCTCTCCCTTTACTGAAAGACACCTGGGTAAGGAAGATGACTCACTCAGATTCCCTTGTAAAAACACCTCTGTAACATGTGACAGTAGAGAGAGGCCTCCAGACAAACACGCTGTTGGTATTTACAAGCACGAGAATCCTCCTCTCTCTAATGGTTAAAGAATATATCTAATCTTAAGTCCTGGTTCTTTGATAAATGTCACATGAACTATGTAATTACAAAGGGAAGATGTTTCATGACCAAAACAGCTCCCTTTTTTGTGAGTGATGTTCAATGTACACTATCTAGAAACCTCATGTGACACCTGAACCAAGCCATGCTGATGTATGAATATGGAGCTGAGGAGCTCTGTTATGAGCCCATACATCTCCATGATCTCTGTCCGTGTCTCACACTGCCTGTGTCCTTTCAATATTGCCAAATCTTGATATTCTGTGAGATCTCTTTCTTGTAAATCTGATTTGACACTCTGATGCTCAGTGTTATGTGTGGAAGCTTAGCGATCTTCTTCACATACCATGCATTCTACTGAGATAAGAAAGGCCCTAGAGTAAAGACTATGCCAGACCAATTTTTCAAAAAAGACCTACAAAATCTAGTTAAAAGGAGCTATTTCTTAAAGAATTTAAAAGATTCTTATGATTACAACAATCATCCCTTTTAGTCTTTTTAGCCATGTACTTTGCATTCAGATGATGAGGTTAGATAACATTTAAAAAATTCATTTCCCTTGTATATGTTTTATTTCTACTTATTTAATAAAATAGTATGGAGAAATAATGACACCATCCCATTCTACCTGAAAATCTGTAGAAGGTATTTTATAGCAGCTTTCTTTCTTCTAGACTTGCTCAGCATAAAACATTGTATTTTTAAGCACCTTAAGGCTTTCAACAGCTCTGCATCCTTCAGGAGGAAGAAGAGGTACATTTAGCCTAATGCTATTGATTCACTTAAAGCAAGAGAGCAGTGAATCTTGACTTACTTTATGCCATGGCATATATCCCTGCATTATATTGATACCCTTATGCCAAAGACACAATCCCTACGTCCCCCTGGCTCCTAGACAAAAGGCTCTACAAACACTTTTATCTACTCAGCAGCTGCTTCCCATTTGATATTGCGAACCTGTGGAGTTTATACATGCTGCCACGCTTCTTTCCGCAGCATAGCAAACAGAACTGAAGTGCCTCAAAAGGCTCTGAGAACAGAACTGGAGAACAAGGCATATGCAGCTGTCTGAAAACAGAGATGATGACAGCTTTGAAAGGGACAATTAATGATCTCCCACTGCCACGTTAATATTAATCAGCCCGCTTGCCTAAATAATTCTTAATTTAAAGATGATGCCCCACACCTCTTATATTGTTTGTCTCCATGGTCCCTATAAGTGGAAACATACATTCTTCTCTTTATTATGAGATATTCTTGATTTTAAGTGATTTATTCTTGGTTTTAACATTTATGAAGGTAACTTAGATACAAAACAACAACAAAAAATGCAGTAGCAACAATTACAATAGATGTGGTACTTTCTAGATTTTAATACTGTAAGTAATCGCCTTTATTTCTCTAGTATCTACACACACCCTGTACGTTTTATTTATTTATTTTTATTTATTTATTTATTTATTTCAGAAATTCATTCACGAGGACTCAGATCTCAGTCACAGTTTTTGAGCTGGTTGGGCCATGCCTCTCTGAGATGTTACAGACACAAGCTAATTCCTCACCCACACCAATTTTGCTAACATCTGAGGTAGACCAAGACTGGCAAAGACCAAGTTTCTGAACTACTATGGATTATTTTCTCAAGTACATTTATATCACCAAAAAAATTTAGCTGAGTATTTCTTAGTCCAGTCAGATTCAACTTTAATTTCACATATATTACCCATTTGAAGACTCTAAACATTTCTCGGATATTTAATGCTTTTTATGTGAATGGATGAGATTATTATTGTCTTTTTTTTCTTTCAATTATACAGCTTAATCCCCTAGATTTCCTTATGGCGTTTTCAAAATGAGTAATTTTTCTTTTCATTTTACTATTTTCTCTATTTTTATATTTCTGTGTCTGAATTATTTTGTATCCCATTCCTCTTTTGTAGCAAAATTCTTGTGGTTAACTGTCTTAAATCTGGGAATAGATTATTGTCTACCTTTTTTTGGTCCTCTAGACTATTTAGTTAACTGATCATAGAACAAATATATTTTTAGCAAATTGACCTGGAACAAGACTTTTGATGTTATTACAAAGGACATAGATTACATTTTCAAACAGTCAGATAAGAGGGAAAAGAAATTATATTCTGTGGATATTGCTATTTCTACTACTTCTGAAAATAAAGCATTTATAAGTTTTAAAAATTTTTTTACTATAATACACATACCATAAAATACCCCATTTGTAAATGTGGAATGAAGTGTTTCAGTATATTTACAAGTTGTGGAACATTACCACCATCTAATTCTTGAACAGTTATCTCATTCCAGAAAGAAACCCTATACTCATTAGTGTCCCTGTGTTTAACTCCTCCACTAACTCTGAAAAACCACTAATCTACTTTCTATCTGTACCAATTTGCTATTCTGTACTTTCCAAATAAAGAGAATCCTGCAACATGTGGCCTTTTGTAACTGGCTTTTATTAGAATGTTTTGTAAGGTTAATCCATTTTGTTAGTAAGTATGAATACTTTATTTTGTATAGCTGAGTAATATACCATTGTATAAATATACCATGTTTTCATTCATTATTTGCTTGGTGGCCATTTGGATGACTTTTGCTATGAATAGTGCTGCTATGAATATTTGTGTATATCTTTTTGTTGAACACCCATTTTCAATTCATTTGAGCATATACCTAGAGGTGGAATTTCTGGGTCATGTGATCACTCTATGTATAATCATGTACCACATAATGCCATATTCGTCAGTGATAGACCTCACATACAACAGTGGATCCATAAGATAACAATGGAGCTGAAAAATTCCTGTTGCCTAGCGACATTGTATTTCAATGCATTACTTACATATTTGCAGTGATGCTGGTGCAAACAAGCCTACTGCCAGGAGTATAACGCATTGCTTAACAACAGGAATACATTCTAAGAAATGTGTCCTTAAGCAACTTTGTTGTTTTGCAAACATTAGAGGGAATTTACAAACCTAGCAGGTATGCCTATTACACACATAGATATAGAGCCTATTGCTCCCTGGCTACCTGTATGGAATGTTACACTACTGAATACTATGGGCAATTGTAATATAATGGTAAGTATTTATAAATTCAAACATAGAAAAGCACAGTAAAAATATGATTAAAAAGACAAAATATGGTATATCTATATAGGGAAATTACCATAAATGGAGCTTGCAGGACTGGAAATTGCTCTAGGTGATTCAGTGAGGATGAGTGAATGTGAAAGCCTAAGACATTACTGTAACTGCCACAGACTTTGTAAACACTGCATACAGAGGCTACACTAAATTTCTGAAAATATTTTTCTTTCTTCAATAACAAGTAAACCTTAGCTATAATGTATTTAAGAAATTTTAAATTTTTTAAACTTTTTGACTCTTGTAATAACTCTTAGCTTAGAACACGAACACACTGAGCAGCTGTATAAATTTTTTTTCTTTTTAATCTTATTTTGTAAGCATTTTTTCTATTATAACTTTTTTTTTCTTTCTAAACTTTCGTGTCAAAAACTAAGACACAGACACACACATTAGCTTAGGACTGCACAGGGTCAGGATCGTCAGTATAACCCTCTTCCACCTCTACATCTTGTCGCACTGGAAGTTCTTCATAAAGGGGCAACAACGCATGGAGCTGTCATCTCCTATGAAAACAATGACTTCTTCTGGAATTCCTCCTGAAGGACCTGTCTGAGGCTCTTTTGTAGCTATGCCTCTTTAAGAAAAGAATAACTATACTCTAAAATAAGAATAAAAAATATAGTGTAGTAAATACTAGGTGATAGAAATTTTACAGCTCAATTATAATCTTATGGGGCTACCCTAGCATATGCAGTCCTTTGTCGAAAGAAGCATGGTTATGTGGTACATGATATACAGCACATACAGTTATATATGGTACATACAATGTTAATATTTGATAATGTTAATAAACAAATGTTACTAGTTTATGTACTATCTATACTTCATATCATTATTTTGGAGTGTACTCTTTCTCGAGGAAAAAAAAATGTTAACTGCAAAACAGGCCCAGGTAGGTCCTTTGGCAGATATTCCAGAAGAAGGCATTGCTATCCTAGAAGATGACTGTTTCATGCATCTAATTGCCCCAGAAGACCTTCTAGTGGGACAAGATATGGAGGTAGAAGACAGTGATATTGATGACCCTGACCCTGTATACACTTAGGCTAATGTGTATGTTCATGCCTCAGTTTTTAACAAGAAAGTTTAAAAGTAAAAATAAAGTAAAACAACTTTAAAACAGAACAAAGCTAATAAAATAAGGATATAAAGAAAGAAAATACTTTTGCACTGCTGTACAATGTGTTTTAAGCTAAATGTTACTACAAAAGAATCAAAAGCTTAAAACAATTAAAAATTTACGAAGCAAAAATATTATAATACGTTAAATTTAACTTACTGAAGAAAGAAAACTATTGGCCGGGCATGGCGGCTCATGCCTATAATCCTAGCACTTTGGGAAGGATTGGAGGCGGATGGATCACCTGATGTCTGGAGTTCGAGCCTACCCTGGTTAACATGGTAAAACCCCATCTCTACTAAAAATACAAAACATTAGCCAGCATGGTGGCATGCATCTGTAATCCCAGCTACTCAGGAGGCTGAGGCAGGAAAATTACTTGAACCTGGGAGGCAGAGGTTGCAGTGAGCTGAGATTGTGCCATTGCACTCCAGCCTCGGTGACAGAGTGAGACTCTGTTTAAAAAAAAAAAATATATATATATATATATATATGAATTTAGTATAGCCTAAGTGTACCATGTGTATAGTCTACAGTAACATACAATAATGTCCTAGGCTGTCACATTCACTAACCACTTACTCACTCAGAGCTAATTCCAATTTTTCAAGCTCTATTCACAATAAGTGCCCTATATTGGTGTTCAATTTTTAACTTTCATATTGTATTTTTATTGTGTCTTTTCTATGCTTAGATATGCTTACACAAATGCATACAATTGTGTTACAATTACTTACAGAATTGAATACAATAATATGACATGCAGGTGTGTAGCCCATGAGCAATAGTCTATACCATACAGCCTAGGTGTGTAGTAGTCTACATCTTCCAGGTTTGTGTAAGCATGCTCTATCATGTTTGCATAGTTACAAAATTGCCTAACAATGCATTTCTCTGAAGCATCCCATCATTAAGCAACATATAACTGTATAACTCTTTGAGGAACTTCTAAACTATTTCCCACAGTGAATGTACCAGTGAATGTACCACTGTTTATTACACTAGCAATAAACTGTAGTTACAATTTTTCACATTTTCCTCAACACTCATTTTTCATTAAAAAAAAAAAAATAGCCATTGTAGTGGATGAAAAGTGGTGGCACCTTGTCCTAATTTCCATTTCCCTAATAACTAATGATGTTGACCATCTTTTTGTGTGCTTTTTGGTCATTTATCTTCTTTGTATAAATTTATAATAGATTACTTGCCTCATTTTTTAAATGGGGTTGTCATTCTGTTAAGAGGCATTTCTATAACCTGGCTAGTAGATCCTTATAGGTTATGTCATTAGCAAATATTTGCTCTCATTCTGAGGACTGTCTTTTCATTTTCTTGGTAGTGTTCTTTAATGTACAAAAGTTTTTCACTTTTTTCAATTACAATTTACCTATATTTTCTTTAGTTCCCTGTGGTTTTAGTGTCAAATCTAAGAAACTTTGTGTAATCCAAACACAAAGATCTATTCCATGCCTATGTTTTCCTCTAAGATATTTATAGTTTTAGCTCCTTCAGTTAGGTCTTTGATTCATGATATGGTTTAAATGTTTCAGTGCCCTCCAAAATTCAAGTTGAAACATAATCCACACTTGCGACAGTGTTTTGGGTGGTGGGACCTAATGAGAGGTGTATAGATCAAGAGGGATCTGCCCTTATGAATGGGTCAATACCACTATAAAAGGGCTTGTGGAAGTGACTTCTCTCTCTTCCTTTTCTCTGCCATGAGAGGAACAGTATCTCTCCCCTCTGGAGGGTCCAACATTCAAGGCACCACTTGGAAGCAGAGAGCGGGCCCTTACCAGACACCATAGGCTAATTCTTTGATTGTGAACTTCCCAGCCTCCAGAACTGTGAGAAAATTAATTTATTTTCTTTATAAGTTATCTGGAATGTGGTGTTTTGTTATAGCAGCACAAATAGACTAAGACAATAGATTTTCAATTTGTTTTTGCATATGGTGTAAAGTAGCAGTTCAGATTTGTTCTTTGGCATACGGTTATCCCAAGGCCACTTGCTAAAAATACTATTCTCTCCCCATTGAGTAGTACTGACATCCTTATCAAAAATCAATTGATCATAGATGGGCTTAATTTTATACCTTCGTTTATAATACATTGACCTATATATCAATTCCATTATTCCATGACCACACTCTTGGTTACTATAGTTGTACAGTGAAATTTAAAATAAGCAATTCTGAGTCTTTCAATTTTGTTCTCCTTTCTCAAGTTAGTTTTTGCTGTCCTTGGACAATGTTTATGGGTCAAAATTTTTGGTTTCTTTGTACATCTCATAATTTTGTTGAAAACTGGATATTTTAAATAAAGTACTGTGGCAACTCCGCAAATCCAATTCTAGCCCCAGGTTGGGTGCGGTGGCTCATGCCCGTAATCCCAGCATTTTGGGAGTCCAAGGCGGGTGAATCATCTAAAGTCAGGAGTTCCAGCCCTGACTGACTAACATGGTAAAAACCTGTTTCTACGAATCTTACAGAAATGAATCAGGCATGGTGCTGGGTGCTGTAATCCCAGCTACTTGGGAGGCTGAGGCAGGAGAATCGCATGAACCCAGGAGGTGGGGTTTGCAGTGAGCCAAGATTGCATTATTGCACTCTGGCCTGGGTAACAGAGCGAGACTCAAAAAAAAAAAAAAAAAAGAATTCTACTCCCATCCCAAGTTTTGTGTTGCTGCTTACAACTGTAATGTTTGTCAAATGTAGCCACTAAAGTTTGTAATCAGCTACCTCAGCATTCAGTTAATTGGACAGATATTTCCTTAAGTGTCCAGAGACGGTAAATCTCCAAGTCTTTGCCAGGGGACCCGTGAGGACGTTTGAATATGCTTTCTATATTCAGCCAGGTAATTGGCTACTCCTTTTTAGCTACTACTTTCTGCTTTTTAAAGAACCTCCAAATCAGCCACAAGTAATACTTTGGCAACTTCTCAGGCATTTCCTAAGCAGGTGTACAGTCCTATACATGAGCGTGGCCTTCTAGATTCCCAAGAATATTGGAGCTTTCCAAAGCCCCTTTGGACATCTCATCCTATGGCTTTCCTTTTAAGCATTTTGATCAGTCTATTGTTTGCTCCTACTATTAATAGTATTCACTGTCTCAGACAATCTTAATGGAAAAACATTCTACAAATGTGCCACAGAGGAAAGCTTTTAACATTGAGTGAATTTGAACATTGGGTAAATATAAGTCAATTAATGGCAGTCTTTTCATGCAGAGTTGTCCAGTGAACCACCAGACAGGCCAAGAAAGAATCCTTTCTCATAATAAGGCTTTCAGAGAGTTCCAAACGGGCTCTGCTTCCTCCAGTACTGAAAAGACAGCCTGTTATTTTCCAAGACTTGTGGGTGGCTAAGGATCAGGGGGCTGGACCAGATAAAACACAACAAAACTCTGTTTTTGCCGAAATTCACCCCGTTTTCTTGACTCAATGATGCCCAGATTGCTATAAGCCATTAATTAATTTCAGGAATTCTCTAAAAGTTGATTCTGACTATTTTTGTCAGTTTTTTGGTTGTTATTTTGTAAAGGAGTAAAGTTTTGAGGTCTATATTCTGCCATTTTCACTGATGCTAGATTCTATAATATTTTATTTATTAAAATGATTGTGATCCTTGAAGTCAAATATTCATCTCTCAGAGACCAATTTGAAGAGGGTCAAAGTTTGTAAATGTGGAAGATGTATAATTAAAAATGAATGTTTTGGGGTAGTTTTATTCAAAATAAATTTTAAAATCTAAAGATTTATCTTTGAACTGTCATCTAAAAAGATCATCTATATTCAGATTGAATTTGGATGATATATCAACAACTCTCGGTGATATGCTACATAGGGTACTTATTTAGTAAGAAATATTTCATCAAAGCCAGGCATGGAGTTTTTTTAGAGAGGTACAATAAAGTTACATGATTTCTATAGAGGACTCAGAACCATTTAAGGGTAATTTTGTCTGACACTTTCTCTGTCAAGTTATTATCTATGCCAGATGACTGAAATATTTTAAATCCATATGGCCCTCTTATTTTTTTCAAGTTCTGATTTATTACATGCTGAGTAAATAATCTTTTATGTTAAACCCAATCACACAGAAAGTATA
This sequence comes from Cebus imitator, assembly GCF_001604975.1. Taxonomy (NCBI): domain Eukaryota; kingdom Metazoa; phylum Chordata; class Mammalia; order Primates; family Cebidae; genus Cebus; species Cebus imitator. The sequence continues at coordinate 393,972 of NW_016108079.1, read as the reverse complement.
AAAATTACATGCAGAACCAAGGGATTTTCATACTTAAAACTGATGTATTATAATATGCACCGAGAATGCTGTAGAATATCCAATTCAACATTTTTGTCTCTTCCTTTAAGCTTAGGTTCTGGGATCAGTGATGAATAAGTAAAGATGACTGACATAGTTGGTACTTTCTGGGAGCTTCTATGTGGAAAGATATAAAATAATGACATGTAAATATAAGTAATTTATTGTAGGAATTCACTGAATCCTAGCTGATCTAAGAGGAAGAATTAAGTAAAGTGAAATCAGGAAACACAATACAGGAAGAAGATATTTAAACTAAATCTTGCAAAATAAGTAGAAAAATGTCATCTAAAATAAGCCCCGGGTATTCCAGAAATAGAGAAGGGTACACATATATTAAATATTACTATTTTTAATCCTACATCCATTTTTCTTTTTTCTCCTTAAAAATATGATTTTGACTTTTAGATACTCACCCCATTCCCACATCGTGTTATGAGAATCTGAACTCATATACATCTTCAGAAGTTGGCTGAATTGGTCTAAGGATAATGAAATGAAATGTGACCCAGTTCTGATCAATGAAATGGAAAACAAGGTTTAGTGAGTGAGTTTAGTGTTTTTGTTTTTTCTTTTTTCTTTTTTTTTTTTTTTTTTAGTTCTAGGGTAAATGTGCAGATTGTGCAGGTTTGTTACACAGGTATAGGCATGCCATGGTGGTTTGTTGCATCCATCCTCTCGTCATCTACATTAGGTGTTTCTCTTAATATTATCCCTCCCAAATCCCCTCACCCCTTGCCATCCCTACCCTAGTTTCCCTACCCCCTAGCAGGCCCCAGTGTGTGATGTTCCCCTCCCTGTGTCCATGTGTTCTAATTGTTCAACACTCACTTATGAGTGAGAACATGCAGTATTTGGTTTTCTGTTTGTGTCAGTTTGCTGAAAATGATAGTTTCCAGCCTCATCCATGTCCCTGCAAAGGACACGAACTCATCCTTTTTTATGGCTGCATACTATTCCATAGTGTATATGTGCCACATTTTCTTTATCCAGTCTATCATCGATGGGCATTTGGGTTGGTTCCCAGTCTTTGTTATTAAAACAGTGCCACAATAAACACATGTGCATGTGTCATTATAACTGAATGTTTTATAATCCTTTGGGTATATTCCCAGTAATGAGATTGCTGGGTCAAATGGTATTTCTAGTTCTATATCCTTGAGAAGTCGCCACACTGTCTTCCACAATGATTGAAGTAATTTACACTCCTGCCAACAGTGTAAAAGCGTTCCTAGTTCCCCACATCCTCTCCAGCATCTACTCTCTCCTGATTGGGTGGGGGGGGGTGTTCTCATTATTTTTCCCAGGCTGGTCTTGAACTCCTGGGCTCAAGGCATCTTTTGCTTCAGCCTTTCAAAGTGTAGGATTACAGGCATGAGTGACTCTACCAAGTCCTGTGTAGTATGCTTTCTACAAAAGATTTTCAGTTTCTAAGTGAATATAAAAGAAAAAATAATCACATTTGTTTCTCCAGAAATTATTACATTTAGATACAATGCTTGAAATTTATGTAGTATCTTGCTACCCATCTAAAATAAAAGCTAATGCTAAAATTAACCAAATTGAGAATGGAAAAATGCTAGTTCCTTGATGATATCTTTGAGGGCTGAATCAACTAATACTGAAGCCAACCTATCTCTGGACCACCTTTTATGTGATAAAATACATGTTCCTATTGTTTAAGGCAATTTTAAGTATGATTTATGTTAGCTGGGGCCAAAATAATCCTCAATAGTGCAATGAATAAAGACATGTTAGCCTTCACTTTATAGGTCCTGGGTAAAGCAAGTAGAAGGGTAGAGCCCTTGAGGAGAAGTAGTTGAAGAGGGATCAGCATGCAAGAGGCTTGGGCTTGTTCCTATAGATTTGTGAGCTTATATAAGCCATGTATAATCTTCAAACATTTTAAGTTTCAAATTGAAATAAAAACTAGGCAGAATAACTAATCTCAGGTGGAAGACAGGGAACAAAACAGGAAACACCACAATAATCTGTGCACGAGAAAAGAAAGTCCAAACTTAGCCAGTAGTAGTGAAAAACGATGAAAGGGACATATTTCAGAGACATTGTAAAAGGAGAGTCAATAAGACCTGGGGCCACTTCAACTTCTGGTAAAAGACAAAAGCAAATGACACATATGTTAAAGTAAAATTCAGAGACCAAGTTAAACTAGAAAACTGCAGCTTCAAATAATTAGAAAGTATTTAACAGGTTTTAAAAATATATCTTTCATGGTCCAAATCCTGAGTGGCTTAATTTGTATTTCTTAATCATGTTGAACCCAAGTATTTACTGAATCCACAACCATTGATTTGTGCAATGGTGGGACCTTATCAATGGGCTGCTAATCATCCCTTACTTCTGGCACTTTAAAACATTTCATCAAGTTCTGGCTTGCAGTTTCTGATTGGAAGTCCATTCTGGCTCTTTCATTTTGCTCTAATATACATTTTTAAAAATTTTTCTCTAGCTGTCTTCAAGATTCTCACCTTATTCTTGGTTTTAGAAACTTGACTACGGTATCTCTAGGCGAATTTTTTATTTCTTTTTATTCCTGTTGGATTTCTATGGGTCTATTGAATTTGTGGTTTACTTTTTAATAATTTCAGAAAATTTTGAGCAATTACCTCTTTGAATATGTTTTCTGCCCTGTGCTGCTGTATCTTATATTTCTAGGAGTTAAATTACATATCTGTTATAACACTGAGATGGTTCCATGGGACTTTTTTTCTTTTTTATTTTTTTTAATATTTTTTTAAATTATACCTCTTGTCTAATGGCAGCCTTTGACCTCTTCCTCATTAGACAACCAGGTGAGAGAGCCCCCTAATTTCTTACTTTGTCTCTAGTCATTTCTATGAGTACCTGGTGGAGGCTCATGGAAAAGCTGTACTAATAACCAGAGTTATAAACAAATAATGTCAATAAAAGATATCTGTCTATTCATCCATTCTGTGAGGGTCTAAATGATATGAGAGGCTAGGAGTGGTGGCTCACACCTGTAATCCCAGCACTTTGGGAAGCTGGGGCAGGAAGATATGTGTTTTGTTTTGTATACTCTCTAGTAACCTATTTTAAAGTTCACTGATCTTTCAGCCCCTAGTATGCTCATGAAGTTACAAGAGGAAATTTTCTTGTTCAATATTGTGTTTTCTTTTTTACCATTTACATTTAAATGTTTTTATGGTTTTCTTTTTTTCTGATGAAATTTCTATAGTTCATATGTATTGTCTACTTTTTCTACTAGAATATTTAGCATATTAATTACAATTATTTTTAAAATGCTGCCTCATAGTTCCAAAATCTGGGTCTGTTCATGCTGGGTCTATTGACTACTTTTCTTTCAAAAATGGGTTATTTTCTCCTGTTTTTTGTTTTCCTGGAATTTTTTAATGCACATCAAACAGCATGTGCAGAAAAATAGAACAGTAGGGATTGAAGTATGTAGTGTATTTGCCCAAAATTGCGCAAGCCTGTTCTGTCAGGACATCATCTGGAGTGTTGAGCTAGTCTCATGAATATTTGACTTTAGTTTTTTGTTGTTGTTGCTATATTTAACTTTGATGAGCCAATATCCAATTTCCTCAAGTGACTGGTTGCAGCTACCTTATGCTTAGTGTGGGACCTGGAGTGCCCATGGATGTTTTTCTCAGTATCTTTGCTCCACACTCAGATTTCCACAGTCCCTGGATATCTGTATCTCAGAGAGAAACTCTGCTCATGCTTTTACCTCTCCCACAGGAGTAGACTGCTATTCCTTGTTAATCCATGCTCAAGTTTGTGTAGAGCTTTCTGAGTATTCTGACTCCTGCCCTCCTACAGCAACCAAACTTCCTCATATCTACAGCAGATCTTCAGAGTAAGAGAGATTTCTTCCCCTCTTGCAGGAACAACAGACACCTGCTTGTTACTGGTATGAGATCCTGAGCCCAAGAGGATTTTGTGCTTCCTCCTAGGGGCAGAAACAGGCACCTTTTGTGTCTAACTCTCAGTTCCTAGGGATGGGAAGCAGTGTTGTTACCTCCTGCCAGAAGTAAATAGATGTTGCTCCTACCCCTCTCCCAGAATTGGTGAAGGTGAGAGAATTTGCTGACTTCCTCCAACAGCTTAAAGATTTTGATTTATGAAAGATTTAATGAAATGAGTGGTGTTTCACACCTGTTGTCTAATGGGCAACAGGCCTTTGATCTCCTTCTCATTAGAGCCAGGTGAGAGAGCCCTCTAATTTCTGGTTGTACCTCTAGTCATTTCTAAGAATACCTGGTGGAGGCCAATGGAAAAGCTGGTACTAATTCGCTGAGTTATACACAAATAATGTCAATATAAAGTATCTGTCTATCCATTCTGTGAGGCTAGGAGAGGTGGCTTACACCTGTAATCCCAGCACTTTGGGAGGTCGAGGCAGGAGGACTGCTTGAGGCCAGGAGTTTGAGACCACCCTGGGCAACATAGTGAGACTCTATCTCTACAAAAATAAAAAGTAAGAAGTGACCCAGGTATGTTGGTGTGCAGCTGTAGTCCTAGGTACTTGAGAGACTGAGTTGGTAGGATTGATGAAGCCAGAGGTCAAGGCGGCAGTGAGCTGTGATAGTACCAAGCACTACTGCACTCTAGCCTGGGGGACAGAGTGAGACCCTGTCTCAAAATAAATAAACACATAAATTAATAACGTGTGAATACCTTAATTGAGATCATTTTGTTTCAGAGCATTATTAAGAGCTTAGAAGAATATTATGTGAAATAAATTGATGTAGATTTAGGTGTAGATGTATATAAACAGATAAACTTAAATATAAACAGGTAAATATACATAATAGGTATAATTTTAATAAGTTGTTCATTTTTGTGCTAAATTAGGAAAAAGTTATCATACTGTTTCATCAAGGTGATGTGATTTCACAGTGAGGAGTTAAAATCCATATCAATATGCATTAAGAACACGCTTTCTCTTGTTGAATTAATATGATCAAAAACTCAGCTGAAATACAGTAATCCCTGTGTCACCTTGTCCCAGCCATCCTTTCATGTCATATCAGATAATTTCTAGCATCATGAGCATCATGCAAAGGACTGAAAGTAGAACATGTACTATCTAGATCTTATATGAGTAATTATTCATTTAAAAAAAAATACGTGAAACTTTTTGACCAGTATATCTGGTCAAACATTTCTAGGTCCTAAAATTTCTTTCTCAGAAATTTAACATATCTAGGTGGAGACTGTCCAGAACGTAGGTATACTCTCAAATCTGTAAGATCATACCACTATTTCCTGACAATCTTTTGACAAAATATATTCAGATAAAAGTACATGTGTTTCAACTTCTGTAAGTTTCACATTCCTTATCAGCCTAGTTGATTAAATAGATTCTATGCTCCTACCACATATGTGGCATTTTGCTAAACATTGGTAATAGAGCTTTGAGCAAGATAGTAAAATTTCTCTGCCTGTGAATTCTAAGATCTAATGAGTAAGATAATCATTAAATGGATAATCACACAATAATTTAATTATGATAGTCATGAGTGTAGCAAAAGATTAGTACAAAATGATTCTCAGAGCATGCTGTGGTCACATAATAGTAGGGTAGATTCATTGAAGAAGAGAAAGAGAAGATATTTCCTACTCCCTATGGTCTTTCAGAATTAGATAGCAGGAGGCACAGCATAGAGACAGCTATGTCTTCAGTCACTTGGGGAGACTCCTGTTAGCCTACTTTTAATATTTTCCTAGTCAAAGAATTGTTTATGGAGGAATAGATGGAAGCATTTTCCTGGACCCAGGAGGTTTCATAAGTATCATTAAAATTGTCATTTATAAAAATAAAAAATGATTTATTGTCCTCTTGGAAATAAGTAGTAAAAAAACACCATCTGGCATTCTTCCAGTTTTCCAACAAAGTAGTAAAGTTAAATAAAATGAGTCTCTCAGTTAGTAATTTTGAATAAATCACTGCTCACTGCAGTCCAAATATAAGTGGACTATTTATAAAGCAGCTCAGCTAAAGTACTGATTAAAAGTTTTAAATGAAATGAATCAGAAACAAAAGGCAAAAGGTTGTTTTGTGTTTGTATGTGTATTTTAATATTGAAGCTTTTTAGATTTCTCTCTCTTTCTCTCTCTCTACACATACACACACACACACACACACACACACACACACACACACACACACATCCATTGTCTTAGCTGTATGTGCTCTAAAAAGTTATTAACATAACCATTATTCTATCTTTTAGTACCATTATCCAGGCTATCCAAAACACATGTCAGAGACAAATTAAGGCAAGCAGAGACCCTAAAAGGTATCTCAGTAAACTGTTTCTGCCTTGCTTCACGCACTATTGTATCATTTCTCTTGTTCTTTAGTAAAACTGCCAAACTAAGGGCGAAACATTTTACACTTTTAAGACTTCTCCATGTCTACTACAAGAATCAAAGAAAAAATGTTTAGCCATTTCAAATGAGCATACTATGTTGCCATACATTACTTATCTTGTGTACTTTTACCTTTACCTCTAAATTCTTCTTCCCATCTGATTACTTGATAAGTGGTTTAATTAATCCTGGTTAACTTATTCAGGTGGTTCTATAGGCTTCTATAAAACGACATAAATGTGTCACTAGTATGTACTGTCTAGGAATGACAGTCATCATTTATCAAAGTGAATACTAGATCCAGACATTATTTCAGAATTTTTATAAAACATCTTCAATCCTTCACATTACTCTAGGCAACAGATAGCAACTACCTTTATTGTACAGATGACAAATAGAAATGTTCAAAAAAGCAGAATAACTTACTTTTGGCCACACATTATAGAACAAAGAAGAAAGCCACATGTGAAATCCAAGACTCTCAAAACAAAATCTCAAAAAATGAAAAAGCGTATGAATTGCATGAAACAGTTAGGGTGGGCTTCTATTTTTTAAAAAGCACACAAATTTCTAGTTAGGCCCATTTTTATACAACAGAACTTCTAAAATCTTTCAAAAGTGATTGTTCCAGAAAGAATATAGACTATTAATTTTTAAAAATATGTTCTAAGTGAATAAGTGGTAGAGAATGTAATGTTAAGAATATGAGGGAGGCCACAAACTGGGGGAATATTTTGTTTGTTTGCTTACTTTGATTTAAAATGAAGATAGTGACAACTTTGAATGAGACTGGCAATGCACCAAGAAATAAGACTTGAGTAGCTCAAGCAAGGACCTGCAGCTCCCAGCAAGACCAACTCAGAAGGCGGGTGATTTCTGCATTTCTAACTGAGGTACCTGGTTCATTTCACTGGGACTGATTAGACAGTGGGTGCAGCCCACAGAGGGCAAGCAGAAGCAGGGTAGGGCATCACTTCACTTGGAAAGTATAAGGGTCCAGGACCTTCCTCCCTTAGCCAAGGGAAGCCACGAGGGACTGTGTTATCTGGCCCAACTACTGTGCTTTTCCCATGTTTTTTGCAACCTGCAGACCAGCAGATTCCCTTGTGTGCCTACACTACAAGGGCCCTGGGTTTCAAGCACAAAACTGGGCAGCCACCGAGCTAGCAGAAGGAGTGTTTTTTTGAACCTCAGTGGCACCTGGAACCCCAGTGAGACAGAACTCTTCAGTCACCTGGAAAGGTGGCTGAAGCCAGGGAGCCAAGTTGTCTAGCTCAGGGGATCACACTCCTATGGAGCCCAGCAAGCTAAGAACCACTGACTTGAAATTCTCACTGCCAGCACAGCAGTCTGAATTTGGCCTGGGATGCTCTAGCTTGGGGATGGGTGCCTGCCATTACTGAGGCTTGAGTAGGTTGTTTGCCCCTCAGTGTTGAGAAAGCCAGGAAGTTTGGAAGGGGTGATTCACTGCACCACAGGAAAGCGTCTGTGGCCAGACTGCCTCTCTAGATTCCTCCTCATTGGGCAGGGCATCCCTGAAAGAAAGGCAGCAGCCCTAGTCAGGGTCTTATAGATAAAACCTCATTTCCCTGGGACAGAGAACCTGGGGGAAGGGGCACCTATGTGCACAGCTTCGGTAGACTTAAACATTCCTGCCTACTGCCTCTGAAAAGAGCAGCAGATCTCCCAGCACAATGCTGGAGCTCTGCTAAGGGGCAGGCTGCCTCCTCAAGTGGGTCCCTGACACCTATGCCTCCTGACTGGGAGACATTTTCCAGGAGAGGTCAGCAGATACCTCATAAAGGAGAGCTCCAGTTGGCATCAGGCAGGTGCCCCTCTGGAATGAAGCTTCCAGAGGAAGGAGCAGGCAGCAATCTTTGCTGTTCCGCAGCCTCCACTGGTGATACCCATGCAAACAGGGTCTGGAGTGGACCTCCAGCAAGGTCCAACAGACCTGCAGAAGAGGGGCCTGACTGATAGAGAGAAAACTAAAAAATAGAAAGCAATAACATCAACATCAACAAAAAGAAGGCCCGCACCAAAACCTCATCCAAAGGTCATCAACATCAAAGATCAAAGATACACGAACCCATGAAGACAAGGAAAAATCAGTGCAAAAATGCTGAAAATTTCAAACACCAGAATGTCTCTTTTCCTCCAAATAATTGCAACACTTCTCTAGCAAGAGAACAAAACTGGACAGAGATTGAGTTTGATGAATTCACAGAAGTATGCTTCAGAAAGTGGGTAATAACAAACTCCTCTGAGCTAAAGGAGAATTTTCTAACCCAATGCAAGGAAGCTAAGAACCTTGATTAAACGATACAGGAACTGCTAGCCAGAATAACAAGTTTAGAGAAAAATATAAATGACCTGACGGAGTTGAAAAACAGAGAATGAGAACTTAGTGAATCATACACAAGTATCAATAGCTGAATCAGTCAAGTGGAAGAAATGATATCAGAGATTGAAGAACTTAGTGAAATAAAGCATGAAGACAACATTAGAGAACAAAGAATGAAAAGGAACGAACAAAGCCTCCAAGAAATATGCAACCATGTGAAAAGACCATATCTACGTTTGATTGGTGTACATGAAAGTGACAGGGAGAATGGAACCAAGTTGGAAAATACACTTCAGGATATTATCCAGGGGAACTTCCCCAACATACCAAGACAGGCCAACATTCAAATTCAGGAAATACAGAGACCCCCACTAAAATACTCCTCAACAAGAGCAACCCGAAGACACACAATCGTCAGATTCTCCAAGTTTGAAATGAAGGAAAAAATCTTAAGTACAGCCAGAGAGAAAGATCAGGTTACCTATAAAGGGAAGCCCATCAGACTAACAGTGGATCTCTCTGCAGAAGCCCTAAAAGCCAGAGAGAGTGGAGGTGAATACTCAACCTTTTTTTTTTT
>NW_016108079.1:348283-384603 GCF_001604975.1 Cebus imitator | reverse complement strand
TTTTTTGACAGAGTCTAGTGCTATCACCCAGGCTGGAGTGCAGTGGCATGATCTGGGCTCACTGCAACTTTCACCTCCCAGATTCAAGTGATTCTCTGTCTTCAGCCTCCTGACTAGCTTGTACTACAGGTGCGTGCCACCACACTCAGATAATTTTTTTGTATTTTTAGTAGAGATTGGGTTTCATTGTGATTGCCAGGATGGTCTCGATCTCCTGACCTCGTGATCTGCCCACCTCAGCCTCCAGAAAAACTGGGATTACAGGTGTGAGCCACTGCACCTGGCCTTCAACATTCTTAAAGAAAACAATTTTCAATCCAGAATTTCATATCCAACCAAACTAAGCTTCATAATCAAGGAGAAATAAAATCCTTTCCAGACAAGGATATGCTGAGGGATTTTTTTCACCACCAGGCCTGCCTTACAAGAGCTCCTGAAGGAAGCACTAAATATGGAAAGTAAAAACTGGTATCACCCACTGCAAAAACATACCAACATATAAAGATGAAATGCACTTTGAAGAAGCAGCACCAACTAATGAGCTAAATAATTAGCTAGCATCATGATGACAGGATCAAATTTACACATAAAAATATTAACCTTAAATGTAAATGGGATAAATGCCCCAATTAAAAGACACAGACTGGCAAATTGGATAATCAAGACCCTTCAGTGTGCTGTATTCGGGAGACCCATCTCATGTGCAAAGATACACATAGGTTCAAAATAAAGGGATGGAAGAAGATTTACCAAGCAAATGTAAAGCTATAAAAAGGGGGGCAAGGATTTCAATCCTTGTCTCTGATAAAACAGATTTTAAACAACAAAGATCAAAAAAGACAAAGAAGGGCATTACATAATGGTAAAGGGATCAATGCAACAACAAGAGCTAACTATCCTAAATATATATGCACTCAATACAGGAGCACCCAGATTCATAAAGCAAGTTCTTAGAGACCTACAAAGACACTTAGACTTCCACACAATAATAGTGGGAAATTTTAACACCCCACTGTCAATATTACACAGATCAACAAGACATAAAATTAACAAGGATATCCAGGACTTGAACTCTTTTTTGGACCAAGTGGACCTAATAGCCATCTACAGAACTCTCCACCCCAAATCCACAGAATATACATTCTTCTCAGCACCACATAGCACTTATTCTAAAATTGACTACATAATTGGAAGTAAAACACTGCTCAGCAAATAGAAAAGAACAGAAATCATAACAAACAGTCTCTCAGACAACAGTGCAATCAAATTAGAACTCAGGATTAAGAAACTCACTCAAAATCTGCACAGCTACATGGAAACTGAACAACTTGCTTCTAAATGACTACTGGGTAAATAATCAAATTAAGGCAGAAATAAATAAGTTCTTTGAAACCAATGAGAACAAAGACACAATGTATCAGAACCCTTGGGACACAGCTAAAGCAGTGTTTAGAGGGAAATTCATAGCACTAAGTGCCCACAGAAAGCAAGAAAGATCTCAAATCAATACCTAACATCACAATTAAAAGAAATAGAGAAGCAAGAGCAAACAAATTCAAGAGCTAGCAGAAGACAAGAAATAACTAAGATCAGAGCAGAACTGAAGGAGATGAAGACAAGAAAAATCCTTCAAAAAAAATCAATGAATCCAGTAGCTATTTTTTTGAAAAGTCTAACAAGACAGATAGATAGCTAGTAAAAAAGAAAGGAGAGAAGAATCAAATAGACACAAAAGAAAATGGTAAAGGGATTATCACCACAGATCCCACAGAAGTAAAAGCTACCATCAGAGAATAATATAAACACCTCTATACAAATAAACTAGAAAATCTAGAAGAAATGGATAAATGCCTGGACACATACACCCTCCCAAGACTATACCAGGAAGAAGTTGAATCCCTGAGTAGACCAATAACAAATTCTGAAATTGAGGCAGTAATTAATAGCCTACCAAGCAAAAAAAGTTCCAAATCAGATGGATTCACAGCTGAATTCTCCCAGATGTCAAAGAGGACCTGGAATCATTCCTTCTGAAACCATTCCAAACAACAGAATATGAGGGATACCTCCTTAACTCCTTTTATGAGGCCAGTATCATCCAGATACCAAAACCTGTCAGAGACACAACAAAAAAAGAAAATATAAGGCCAAAATCACTGATGAACATCAATGCAAAAATCCTCAACAAAAATATTGGCAAACTGAATACAACAGTATTTCAAAAAGCTTATCCACCACAATCAAGTCAGCTTTATCCCTGGAATCAAGGCTGGTTCAACATATGTAAATCAAGAAATGTAATCCATCATGTAAACAGAACCAATGACAAAAACTACATGATCATCTCAATAGATGCAAAAAAGGCCTTCAATAAAATTCAACACTCCTGCATGCTAAAAACACTCAATAAACTAGGTGCTGAAAGATCATATCACAAAATAATCAGAGCTATTTATAACAAACCCATAGGCAATATCATACTGAATAGGCCAAAGCTGGAAGAATTCTCTTTGAAACCCGGTATGAGACAAGGATGCCCTCTCTCACCACTCCTATCCAACATAGTATTGAATATTCTGGCCAGGGAAATCAGGCAAGAGAAAAAAATAAAGGGTATTCAAATAGGAACAGAGGGAGTCAAATTGTTTCTGTTTGCAGATGACATGATTGTCAATTTAGAAAACCCTATCATCTCAATCTAAAAACTCCTCAAGCTGATAAGCAATTTCAGCAGTCTCAGGATACAAAATCAATGTGCAAAAACCACAAGCATTTCTACAAATAATAGACAAACAGAAAGCCAATTCATGAGTGAACTCCTATTCACAATTGCTACAAAGAAAATAAAATACCTAGGAATAGAACTTACAAGGAATAAGTTCTTCAAGAAGAACTATAAACCACTGCTCAAGGAAATAAAAGAAGACACAAACAAATGGAAAAACATTCTATGCTCATGGATAGGAAGAATCAATATCATGAAAATGGCCATACTGCTCAAAGTAATTTATATATTCAATGCTATTCTGATCAAGCTATCTTTGACTTTCTTCACAGAACTAAAAAAAACTACTTTAAGTTTCAAATGGACCCCAAAAATGGCCTGTATAGCCAAGACAACCCTAAGCAAAAGAACAAAGCTGGAGGCATCATACTACCTGACTTCAAACTATACTACAAGGCTACAGTAACCAAAACAGCATGGTACTGGTACCAAAACAGATATATAGAACAATGGAAAAGAACAGAGGTCTCAGAAATAACTCCACACATCCACAACCATCTGATTTTCAACAAACTTGACAAAAACAAGCAATGGGGAAAGGATTCCCTATTTCGTGGAAACTTGCTACCGTATGCAGAAAATTAAAACTGAATCCCTTCCTTACACCTTATACAAAAATTAAGACGAATTAAAGACTTAAACATACAACCTAAAAAACCTATAAGAAAACCTAGGCAATACTATTCAGGAAATACACATGAGCAGATTCTATGACAAAAACACCAAAAGCAATTTCAACAAAAGCCAAAATTGATAAATGGGATCTAATTAAACTAAAGAGCTTCTGCACAGCAAAAGCAATTATTATCAGAGTGAACTGGCAAGATACAAAATGGAAGAAAATTTTTGCAATCTACCCATCAGAGAAAGGGCTAATATCCAGAATCTACAAGGAACTTAAACAAATTTACAAGAAAAAAAAGCAAACAACCCCATCAAAAAGTGGACCAAGGATATGAACAGACACTTCTCAAAAGAAGACATTTATACAGCCAACAAATATATGAAAAAAAAGCTCAGCATCGCTGGTCATTAGAGAAATGCAAATCAAAACTCCAGTGAGATATCAGCTCATGCCAGTTAGAACGGCAATCATTAAAAAGTCAGGAAACAACAGATGCTAGAGAGGATGTGGGGAAATAGGAATGCTTTTACACTGTTAGTGGGAGTCCAAATTTGTTCAATTATTGTTGAAGACGGCATGATAATTCCTCAAGGATCTAGGACTAGAAATACCATTTGACCCAGAAATCCCATTACTGGGTATACACCTAAAGGATTATAAATCATTTTACTATAAAGATACATGCACACATATGTTTACTGCAGCAGTACTTCCAATAGCAAAGACTTGGAACCAACCCAAAAGGCCATTGATGATAGACTAGATAAAGAAAATGTGGCACATATACACCATGGAAATCTATGCAGCCATTAAAAAAAAAGAACTAGTTCATGTCCTTTGCAGGGACATGGATGAAGCTGGAAACCATCATTCTCAGCAAACTAACAAAGGAACAGAAAACCAAACACCACGTGGTCTCACTCACAAGTTGGAGTTGAACAAAGAGAACACATGGACACAGGGAGGGGAACATCACACACTGTAGCCTGTTGGAGGGTGTGGGGCAAGGGGAGGTAGAGCATTAGGTCAAATGCCTAAGGCATGTGGGGTTTAAAACCTAGACAATGGTTGATGGGTGCAACGAACCACCATGGCACCTGTATACCTATGCAACAAACCTGCATATTCTGCACATGTATACCCAAACTTAATGTATAATAAAAAAATGAAAAATAATAAGAGATGCTTTGGAAATTGGAAAAGACATTATGTATATTCAGGCCAAATTAGGAATAGTTCTTAAACAATGTGGAGAAAATAAAATGATATTTTTTAGTAACTCATAAAACAAAAATTATCTTTTAAAGAGATGAGGACATTAATATGATATGTGGTAAGAAACTGATACCTAGTGAAGAATGAGAGAATTCCAGGAGCAATGGAAAGAGACCAGTGGAGTATGTAACATTCTGCAGAAGCAATAGTAGTCAAGTTTGCTGATACACTAGAATGCAGTCACACATACTTCTCAAGTTTTGACAGGAGAAAGGGACAGAAAGATGTAAATATAGAAAATGTTTAATTTCAAAAATTGATCCTTGTTCATGTAGAACCTGCAAATATGCTACTAATTATCCTAGTCTCATGTAAACTAGTTATAAACCAGCTGTAAATTGCTGCTACATATTCATTTTAAAATTCATAATGAACCTCTAGGCACTTTGTAAAAGGGTCATCGTGGTTTACAATACACGGAGCTGATGAATACTTACATGACATGGAAAATAGCAGTGGTGATGATTCTGAGTGCTTATATCCATAAAAATTTAGACAGAATTCTGTCAAATACACTGCCATTTTAAGAGCAGTGTGCTACTGCAAATCCTCAAATTAAAATGCCAGACATTTAGCAGCAATTATCTAATGGATTTTTCACTTCCATGGATTTATTCCAAATTTCTTATTTCTAAATGAAAAATGTGTAGCATGATTTCTCTCTGGGAGCATGTGTGAAGTGGGGGCCCCTGCTGTTTTGCTTCTTTGAGCAGAGCTAAGAGAAAAGCATTTCACAGGATGATACTGAAGAGAAGGTGGAAGCGTGCGTGACTATCACTTGTTGTCACCTGAGTTGGATTTTATGCATTAGTTGTGCTGAATAATACATGAATGGAATATAATGCACGCTAATATTCCTATGAAAGGCCCTTACTCTGCATATGTTCTAGGTGCATTTCAAGCTAGATTAACTGCACATCCCTCCTTTCTGTTTTCAAGCAGAAAGCCTACAAATTGAAATTGGTATTATGTGGTATATAAACCACACATTCAAGTCCATGGATATTTTTTCCTTATTAATATTAGAAGCCTCCTAAACTGACAAACTAAGTTGATTTTCTATTTTAAAGAGAAATAGGTAATAGAAAAATTATAAACACTTATTTGGTCTATATCTTAGCAAGAAAAAGGTGAAGTGTTAAACTTAAGAACCATGCTAGTTTGGATTCCCTGGAAAACAGAGCTGGAAGCCAAAATGAACACACTAATGCTTTCTTTGGATGATGTAAACCAAGGTCAGAAAGAATGTGGAAAAGGGGACGTGAGGTATTGGAAGATGTGAAGCAATGTGCAGGTCCATGCCACTGCCCTGGCCACTGCTTTACAATAAGACATGAAGAAGGGCATAGCAGGTCATTCAGAAGAGATATCCATTTGGCCTCATAGTCATCCATGAGAAAGAAAAAAGAAACGCAATGTGTCTCTCTGATCCCACTGTTCTTTTTTATGTTTGAACTTTACATCATGGAGAAGTAACTTCCTTACACTTCCATGCAGCAGTATTGGGACCTTCCAGCTGCTGTTCCAGACATCAGTCATGCTCTGCAGTGTGTTGTTTCATCCAAATCCAGAAGTGAAAAGTGACAGGATCTCTGAGCATGTGCCTGGCTCCCAGGGTCACCTGGGGCCAGCTAGTGAGGACATCCAAGCAGTCTTAGAAGAATGACTGGTCACCTCCAGATAATGAACGCTTTGGGGCCCAGAGGAGTTATTAGGCACTTGAAACAGCAAGTAACTGAGGTGGTGCCATAAGTCCCAGGAAGAATGTAGAATTTTAGTCTAATAGGAGGACCAATGAATTATAAATACAAACATTCATTGGCAATGATGAAGACTTGTATTGGTGAATGGTAAGTAGAACAGAGCCCCACATCACTGTTCTTTAAGTATTTGTTGAGTACATAATCAGAGTGAACGAATGTAAATAAAAATGCTTTCTGAATCAGCAAGGAAAATAGGAAGTGATATGCTAACTCCTGTTTGGTTTGTAGGAGTGACTCGTTTGGAGTTGTTATGTTTGTTTTATCTCTTGGTGTACACAAGGTTGATTGAAGTGTTTAATATAATGAATTATGATAAAGTATAGAAAGTAACTGTTACCTCATGGAAAATGATAAAGTAATTCAACTACAACATAACTGGCTTCTACTTCATAGGAGAGAGTAAAAATAAAAACTGAAAATTCTCTATAGAAAACCACTGTTATGAAAATTCTTTCATGTTCATTATTCAACAAAACTTCACTGAAACAAAAAATCTGCCAGATTAAATATTTCACAGAACCCTTTAAAGTACTGCCACCATGTTGAGATTTGACTTATATGCAGAGACTTAGTTGTTTTCTCTAGTTGTTTATTTCTCTGGTGATAAAGTTAGGACTAGAAAATTTTGTAAAACCCTCACCTGACTGGCTCTATATTGAGCTAAAATATTTCACACTTTCAAAATGTATGTACATTATTCTACCCTAATATTTTAGAGGCAGAGAAAAGAACTCTCAGAAAGTAAACAAGATGTCGTAATAAGTTCTAAGAATTGAGCCTCCTTATTTGCAGATTCCATATTTGTGACTTCATCAACTCATTAAAATGTATTTATAATGAAAAAGTCAGTCTATGGGGCATGCTCGCAGTCATTCATGGACATATATAGAGTGGCAAAAAAAAAAAATAAATTGCCTGATGTTGTGTTTCCAGCTCAGGATGAGCAAGACTCTCCGCCTTCCTGTTTTAGCTCTCACACTATAACAAAGTGTCCTTTCCATAGTCTATTTAGTGTCACATTTTTTACATTTTTTATGTGTATTTTGTTGGTATTGTGCTGTTTAAAATGACCCTGGAACATAGTGCTGAACTGCTGTTCAGTGTTACTAAATTCAAGACTGTAAAGTGCCTTATGGAGAAGGCATGTTAGATAAGATCCATTCAGGCATGGCTTACAGTACCATTGACTCTGAGGCTAATATATCAATAATATATACTAAATAAGATATCTTTAAACAGAAACACACAGAAAAGAAGGTTATGGATTGATTAGTTGAGAAAAATGTTGCAACCTGAGGCTCACAGGAGCACAACCCTAACTTCCCCCTAGGAACAATTGTTCATTATTCACTAATTCAGTGTCCTTGATGACTTTACAAAAAAAGTCTTCCAGGTATAATGAGAATACACTGTATTTAGAAAAGAAAAACAATTAAGAACCACATTAAGGTTATTCTAAACTCTATTTGAATTCAAAGAGAAGACGATCTGTGGCAAGCTCTGACACTGACAAAGGCAGAATAACAGGGAGCTAAACTTTTGTAAATTCTATTCTTCTTTTGCTCCCTTCACTACAAAGAGTTCATTTGCTAACCAACAGAAAATGCTAAGAATAATTATGGGGTATGGGGGTCCAACAAGTGGCATCCTTAAATTCTAAAGTAATTCAGAGGCTGGGCATAGTAGCTGACACGTGTAATACCAGTGCTTTGGAAGGACTGTTTGATGCTCACCCTGGGCAACATACTGAGATGCCATCTCTACAAAAAAAAAAAAAAAAGCCAGTCATGGTGTCACAAGCCTGTAGTCCAACCTAATTGGGAGGCTGAGGCAGAAGGATTGCTTGATCCCAGGAGTGTGAGATTGCAGTGAGCTATGATTACACCACTGCACTCCAGTCTGGGTAACAGAGCAAAATTCTGTTTCAAAAAGAGGAACAACAATAACAAGTAATTGAGATAAACACAGGCATCAGAAAAACAATTGTAAATGTTAGCTTTGTTACTGACAAAGCTACATAGGACATACACTAGATACACACTTAAATGGGCTTTCTGATACTAAACTTCAGATTTAAATGCAATCAGCCATCCAGGCACAGCTAACATTGACAAATTGCAGGGGCCCCATTAAAGGTTAGAATCTCCACCCCATGTCAAGGTTAGAATCTCTTCTGCAAAGTAATACACTGGAAGAGCAGAGACAAAGGATGCTTCCCTGAAACAAAATGGGCAAACAGTGAAAATCAGAGGAAGATACTAAAAGTGTATTCATCAAACAGATAATTCACTCTTTCCCCCCTGGAGGAGAATGAATGCTGCAAGGTGCAAGAGTTAGTTTTCTTCCATGTGGAAGAAGGAAATGAAGGAGAGGAGGGCTCTTATTACACTCTAATAGAGAATAATCTGGAGCCATTTTGTTGCACTTTAAAAACAAATCATTAAACAAAATTCTGATTGTACAGTGGTACATACAGGTCTACTGACCTCTATAAAAAGCTTGCAACCACCACAGAAAGAATGATCATTTACAAATTTAAAAATTTAAGTGTCTTAAGATGCCAAGTCCTAAGTTCATCTTGATAAATCAGATTAAAAAGCTAGTTTTCATTATCATACACTGAAGAATTTCTCTATTTATAGAAATTAATATTATTATACTCTAAATATCTCTGAGCAAGCATGCTGTACCATCAGTAACTGTCATCTAAATGGAATGAGGGTTTGTCTATTTAAACTGACTAGAAACACATTCTAGAAGGAAGTTATTCTGTTTCAATTACTAAATTTTATAAGGTCACAACATCAAAAAAAAAGTATATTTGGGCACTTCTGGTTTTTAAACTCCCACTGTTATCACTGTCCCCAGTTATACTCACTATCCCCAGTAGTTTCAGGCTACATTTTGAATGATGCTTCATCTATGTATTTAATTAACAGAATAAGGCCTTTGTTGATTAGTTTGAAAAGTACCTTTGTCTATGACTGTAATTGCACCTAACTCACTCACATATCTTTTATCCTTTGATTGCTTCATCCATGTCCTGATTTAAAACTTCCTAAACTGAGCTCTCAGTGAGTTGCTGATACACATAAACTTGTATCAAATTAGATGTTCCACAGACATTTTTAAGAGTTCTGTTTATCTCTCATATTAAATTAAATATTAAGTGTATTTTGATCAGCAATCTAATGTACCATGAAACACAGATGATAACTCTGTAAAAGTAACCAAAAACTGGAAAGAAGAATGTTTTTATTTACTAACTCGCAATTCAAAGTATGATAAATTAATTGCTCCATAGTAATTGAACTTCTGCTTCTTTAACACTGTCCAAGAAAAAATATAAGACACTAAGATATAAACCTTGTCTTTGTTTAAGGTAGAGTTGAGAAGACAGGACCACAATATAGCTCATGTTGCTCCTCTGAAGAATAAAAGGAAAATGATAGCCTAGACACAGACTAGGGCTACTATATTTGAATTGGCATTAGCCATGTTCCTTTGATATTCATAATAAGTTAATCCAGATCTTTAATATGGCTCCAGAATCACAGAGATTATAAGACAATATCCTCTTCTGGGCTGAGGTGTTGGAGAACAGAAAAATTAGTAGTGGATGTTATTTCTTTTTTTTTTCAGATCATCCCAATATTAGATCTTATTTTTCTTTCTTAGGTGTCAGGTGTATTAAAAACCAACCAGACAAACAAAAAACTCTCAATTACATTTGAAATAGATAGCAAGGTCAAATGAGATTTTGATAATTTAGCCCTGAATACCATTTATGATGCTCATTCTTTGATGTACAGTTTAGTAGAGCTTAGCGACATTTTCCTGAATGAAGAAAGTGATTGTATTCCTCAAGAAGAAATCTTCTCTTTTTTAAGGTCCTCATTACTTTTGAGTTAGATAGGAATTTTAATATTAATATATTTTTATAAGATAGTTAATATTGACCCCAAAACTCAGTTTAATAATATATTAAATACTACTAATAAAAGTGGCTTAATAGATTGTTTTATAAATATTTAATGCATAAAAATCCAGTATATTATGAATTTTCTTATAAACTTTAATTGAAATATTACAGAATAGAGAAATTCTCTCACTGCATTGTGTTGGCAACTTCATTGTGAGGCAAGTGATCTTTTAAGTGTGGATTTATTTCTGCACTTTTCATTTAGTTCTACTGGTATATTTACTTTTATTTGCCCCATGCAGATTTGATCTGAATACATAAGCATTCTAGTTTTACACTATCTCTTCAAGAGAATCATCTTGGCCCCCTGAATTTATATACAAATTTTTTAATGACTTTTTAATATGAGCAAATTATATATAACCTACGGGAATTTTGGTCAAAGTTGTTTAGCATTTATCTTTAAATTGTGGGAGATTTGGCATTGTTACAATATTGGGTATTTGTATTCATGAAATATTCATTACATAATTCATGAATATATTTCTCTACTTATGCAGTCTTTTAAATTTTATTTCAATAAAATTTATAATTTTACATCTGTTATTTAATTTATTCCTGACTTGTTATTTTTTATGATATTATAAATGACATTTTGAAATTTCATTTTCTATTTGGTGCAGTATAGATAATACTTTTAGGTTTTTAATATCAATTTTATATCCATAAATCTTCCGAAGTTTACTCACTGATCTGTACACTCTCTAGATCCTTTTAGGTTTATTTAGGTAGGCAATCTTGTTTTCTACAAAGAATGACATTTATTTAATATTTTCTAATCTTAATATTTTGTCATAATGCAATGACTGAAACATCTAGTATAACTTTTAACAGAAATAGCAACAGTGACACTTCCTAGCTCATTTATATCTCAGAAAAGTTTTAGTATGTCATTGTTATGTTGAAAGTTTGTTATAGAATTTTGTAGGTAGCAACTTTGGGAAGAACCCTTCACATAAGTTATTCTGTCATTCATTCTCTCTCAATGCCTGGGAAGATGGATGACATAAGATAGGCACATTGTAGTATGTCTACAGGACTTTGCAGGTTTCACACAATTTTTTGGAGAATTAATCTAATTATTTTAAAGTTTTGACTCATAGTTCCTTAGAGAATAAATATAAGGGCCAAACCTCAGAGACTTAAAAAAAATAGATATGTTTTATAATCTAAATGATCCCTGCTTTGAGGAGTGCCCTTTAATATCATTTGGAAACCTCATATACTCTGGGCAAAGCATTGCTTGTATAAGGGTGAACAAAGGACTTCCTGGATGTCCCAAACCTCTTCCACTTTTCACTGATCCTGTTTGTTGTTTTAGGAGTTTGGTACTGGATAAAATTTATAATTCCTGTAAATATAATTTGACAATCTTATTTTGCTTAATATGAAAATGGCCAGAAATAAAAGATTATGCTGTTATAAATGCACATATTTATCATAAGTTGCATTTTCTGCCTCTTAAAATAATCATATGGTTTTCCTGTTTTACTCTGTTAATGAGGTGAGTCATATTGGTTTTCAAATGTTAAACTAACATTAAATTCCTGAATTTAATTATGTCAATTGTGACATGTACATGTTTGAATGTTTTATTGCACTCTGATCACCTTGTCTTTTAATTGAAGTATGTAATCTGTTAATATTTAATAACAGATATATATGGATATATATTTGGCATATATATCACTGTCTCATTTGTTTTCTATATCCCATATTTTATATGTTTTCTTTCATTATTTTAATTTACTTTACTATTACTATTACCATTATTGTTATTATTTTTATGCTTACTTTAGCTTCTTAGTTTTACAATCTTTTATTATTCCTTTAGTGGTGCTGTAGATATTCCATAGTACAACCTTTAACTTACTATAATTACCTTAAATTTATCATTTAACATGTGTTAAACAATAAAGAAATGTTACAAAATGTTAACTCTGTTAACACAAATTCTGCATTGTTATTGTCTGTATATATTTTAATTACATGTGTATTTTAAACTCAGAAACAACATATTGTCATTGCATTAAACAGGCAATACTTATTTCGAGAAAATGCCATTTTTACTCTTTATGTTTATCTTTATTCTTTATTACATTCAGCAAGTTTCATTTTATTGATTGAAAAAAACTCCCCTTAATGTTTAATACAATTGGATTTTCTAGTTACATATTATCTCCATAAGTCTTTGTGTAAAAGATACAAAGTGTTTTTGTTTATGTGCCTTAAAGTTGTTATTCTATGGTCTTCTGTTGTTTATGTTGAATAATCCGTCATTAGTTTTTATCCTTTGAATGTCATGTGTCAGTTTTTTTCTCTGGCTGCCTTTTACGATTTTTGCTGTGCCTTTGGTTGACAGATGATACATTTTGGATGCCTATGTATGATTTCTTCAGATGTATCCTGCTTAGAGTTTATAGATTGTATTATATCTGTAAATTGTCATATTTTGTCAGTGTCTTTCAAGTTTATTAAATATTAATTATTAAATATTATCTTAAATTGATCATTTAACATGTGTTAAACAATAAAGAAATTGATCATTTAACATGTCCACTTCTCTCTTATTCCACTTCTAGGAATCCAAAATAGATGTGGAATTTTCAGGCTCTGTGTGTGTCGTACATTACTTTCAGTTTTGTTTACTATCGTTTTTCTTGCTTTACTTTACTGACTGAGCTTTTGCTTCTCTACTCTCTTCTGCCCCATCTAATCTGCTTTGAAGAATCTTTTAAATATTATTAATTTTCTTATATATTTCATTATTTCCATTTGATTCATTCTTTACTAGATTGTAGTTCCCTGAAAAATTTTTCTATCTTCTCTTTTCTATAACATAATCTTATCATAGTTTTATTAAGTGCCTGTGTGATAACTCCAATATCTTGATTTCTTCTACTTTCTTGCCTGCTCTCCTGCCCTATGGTTTTGTATCCTTTGGTCTTTTTACTGTTAAATCTGGTAATTCTTTATTCAATTGACAATACTGTTTAATTTTCCTACACAATATTACAGGGGATTTTGATGATATTATCTTACCTTTAGTCATATTAAATGCACTTCTGGCAGAGAGATAAAGAATGGGCAGTTCATTTCGATAAAGTTTGCCTTGGCTTTAGGCTTTTATTGGTCGACACTATATATATATATATATATATATATATATATATATATATATATTCCTGCTGTCATTATTTAGTTTTGTGAAAGAGCTAGCCTAATGCAAACTTTTCTGTCATTTATGGAAAACTTCTAATTGTGATAGTATTTACTGTCAAATTTATCTTTAACAATAATACAATCAATGACTTCATATTTGTTAAATAATATAAAAACTCATTTACACAAAGGGAATCTATGGAAAGCGAAAGTGACTTTTTATTTTACTGTTTTAATACTACATAATTTCTCAAATACCTAAAGTAAATTGGTGCCTCTCAATTTGGGGTGTGGCATAGAAATAAAAGAGGAGTAACTTTTATCAATCTAATGGCATTCTTCAAAAAAAATAATTTGAAGGCATATGATGTAGCCTGTTATCTTTTGAATTTGGGGTAGAATGACACATTTTTTTCTTAATTTCCCCTAAAATTTTATTGTGATTCTCTTCAATGTGCTTTGTGGATATTGTATTTTTTAACCTATTGAAGACTTGCGAACACCCTGCACGAAGCAAGTCTATCAACATGGTTTTTCAAATGTCATGTGCTCACTTCATGTTTCTGTGTCACCGATTGATAATCTCAAAATACATTAAACTTTTTCATTATTCTTATATCTGTTCTGATTATCTTTAACCAGTGATCATTGATGTTACCATCATAATTGTTTTAGGACACCATGAACCATGCACATTTAAGACAGTGAACTCAGACAATAAATGTTCTGTGTGTTCTGACTGTTCCATTGACCAGCAGTTTCCCCATCTCTCTTCTCCTTTGGCTCCCTTGTTCTCTGATACACAGCAGTATTGAAATTAGGCTAATTAATAATGATATGATGTGTTCTAAGTGAAAGGAACAGTCAAGTCTCTCACTCTAACTTAAAAGCTGGAAATGACTAGGTTTAGTAAGGGAGACATGTCAAAAGCCAAGACAGTCTGAAAGCTAGGCTATTTGAACCAAACAGTTAGTGGAGTTGTAAATGCAAAGGAAAAGTTCCTGAAGAAAATTTAAAATGCTACTCTGGTGAATAAAAGAATGGTAAGAAAGTGAAACAGACATATTGCTAACATAAAGAAAGTTTGAATGGTTTCGAAAGAAGATCGAACCAGCCACAATATTCCTTTAATCCAAAGCCTAATCCAGAGCAAAGCCCTCATTCTCTTCAATTTTATAAAGGCTGAGAGAGGTGTGGACGCTATAGAAGAAAAGCTGGAAGCTAGAAGAGGTTGGTTAATGAGGTTTAAGGAAAGAAATCATCTCCGTAACATAAAAGTGCAAAGTGAAGCAGCAAGTGCTGATGCAGGAACTGCAGCAAATTACCCAGAAGATCTAGCTAAGATCATGATGAAAACGGCTACACTAAACAACAGATTTTCAATGTACACAGAAGCCGCCTTACTGGAAGAAGATGTCATCTAGGGCTTTCCTAGCTAGAAAGGAGAAGTCAATGCTTGGCTTCAGAGCTTCAAAGGACAGGCTGACTCTCTTATTAGAGATTAATACAACTGGTAACTTCACGTTGAAGCCAATGCTTTCACCACACCAAAACTTCTGCAGCCTTTAAGAATTATAAATGAAATTTATAATTCTGCCTGTGCTTTATAAATGAAACAACAAAGTCCGAATAACAGCACATCTGTTTACAGAATGGTTTAATAAATATTTTAAGCCCACTGTTGAGCTCTACTGCTCAGAAGAAGAGATTCAAAATTCTACTGCTCATTGAGAGTGCACCTGGTCACTCAAGAGTTCTGTAGACAGAGGAGAAATTTTGACTTTCAAGTTGTCTAAGAAATATGTGTATTATAATTTAGCTACCATGTATAGTGATTCCTTTGATTAATCTGGGCAAAATAAAGTGAAAACCTTCTGGAAATTATTTGCCATTCTAGATGCTGTTAAGAACATCAGTGATTCATGGGAGGAGATCAAAATGGTAATGTAAACAGAAGTTTGAAAGAAGTTGATTCCACGCCTGATGGATGATTTTGAGGGGTTCAGGACTTCGGTGAGAAAGAATATTTTCAGCAAATGATACTGCTCAAGTAGATAACCATATGGGGTTGGATTCTTACATCACAACATATACAAAAAAATAATTCAAAATTTATCACCAAACCAAATATAAGAAGTTAAACCATAAAACTCTTAGAAGAAAACAGAGGAATGCATTTTGATTACCTTGGATTTGGAATAGATGCTTTGGTAGAATACCAGAAGCATGAGCAACCAACAGAAAAATAGATAAATTGGACTTAAATTAAAACATTTTGTACATCAAAAGATATTATCAAGAAAGTGAAAAGGCACCCTACAGAATGGGATAAATTACTGTTAAATTATATATCTGATAAGTGTCTTGCATCCAAAATATATCATGAACTCCTAAAACTCAATGAGACAATCTCCCCCACCAAGACAAAACAAAACAAACAACAACAACAACAACAACAAAAACTGGACAAAGGATTAAAAGACTTGAAAAGACTTTTCTCAAAAAATATATATTCAAATTGTAAAGAAGCACATGGAAAAATACTCAACATCATTAGTTATGAGGGAAAGGCAAATTAAAACCACAGTGGTGTATTACTTTATTCTCACGGTGATGGTTATAAATAAACACATGAATAACGAGTGTTGGTGAGGATGTATAAACCCTCATACACTGCTGGTGGTAATGCAAAATAGTGCAGCTGCTGTGAGAAAATCTGATAATTCCTCAAGACGTTAGATTTAAAATTACTATATAACACAACAGTTCTATTCCTAGATATATACCAAAAGAATTGGAAAGAGGTGTTCAAATACTTGTACAAAAATTTCATAGCAGTAATATTTATAATAGCCAAAAGATAGAAACAAGTTAAATATCCATCAATGGACAAATGGATAAACACGTTGAGAATTTTTGCATATGCATAAAATGAAATGTGTATATGCTATATGCATATGCACACAATGAAATATTATAGAGCTATACAAAGGAATTCAGTACTGATAGATGCTACACTTAAACATACTGCAAAAGAAGCCTGATAAAAAGGTCTCAAACTGTATGATTCTATTTGTATGAAAAAAACACAATAGGTAAATTTTTGGAACTAAAAAAACACACACTTATGGTTTCCAGGGTCTGATGGGAGGGTTAAATGGGAAATAACTACTTAATTACTATGAAATTTTATTTGGGGATGAAAAAGATATTTTGAACCAGACATGGTGGTGGTTGCATAATGTTGTAAATATACTTAACGCCACTGAATTGTTCACTTTAAAATGATTAATATTGTGTTATGTAAATTTTATATTAAAAAATCTTCATTTGTGGAAATATAGTTTATTTGAGGACTAATAATTAAGATATGACCAAGATCTGAAAAGCTACAGTAATCCTATAACCATACAAATTTATATGTAAGAGAAAATTTTAAATGCATTTGGTTTGAGAAAAAATGCAAACAGCCTTACAATAATAAGAGCAATATTAGCTTCCAACAGAAACTTGATTGGCATTGTGAGAAGCATAGAAAAATATTAGATTTAATACCATTCTGAGCCTTCTCAATTCAACTTATTAGTACTTATAACTCTTTATGAAAAGGACAAGCTTTCCCTTGACCTCCAATTTAATACACAACATCTTTAGAGGGAAAGGACATATGTGTTGATTTATCTGTAGGTAAAATATCTTTTAACAAATAACAGTAGAAAAATAGCAAAATAAGCCATGATGGAAAGTATTCAATCAAAATCTTTTAAAACCTAATTTCTACATTTTGTTTTCTATGCCCGAATTAAAACTTCAGAAATCAATAAGGTAGGCTTCCCAAATTACATAAATTTTATGATTACGAAAGTAATTTTTACATCTATGCATACACATGATCACACACACAACCAAAAAGCAACAACATTCATTCCTAGTAAAGAACCTTCAAAGCACTATACTAATGGACTATTTCACTACTTTTGTCCAAGAAAAATTATTAAGTCAAACTAGAAATTGGCATAGATGCAGATATAACAATCAATTCAAACACAATATATAAGAAGACTTGGGTTAACTCCCTAGAGAATTTAAGCCAGATAAATTACAAGCTTCTGCAGAATGCATTCGAGATATGTCAGCCGTCTGCAGATGCTTTTGAAATGAAAGGCTTGTTCACAATGAGAGATCTGTGTGATACTAAAACGGATGCCAAGTAACACCAGTATGTCCTGGAATCGCAGATACTACTTTTATGTCAAGGGTACAAGCAGTTGGCTTCATGGAAGATCAGCATTTTTATCACAAACACTGATTGAAAATTTTGGAATGAAAGAGAGAACAGTAAATACGTTAATGCTCACATATGACAGACCATATGTCATCTACATTCTTCAAATCATGTTTCCAAGAAGCACCGGTAGAAGAACTAATGTAGGATATTGCAACACATTTTATTTAGGAAAACACATAAACCAAATTTTCAGTTGACAGTATAACTAAGATATTCTAACAAGGCAGATAAATTTACCTGGTAATAATCTACCATACTAGTATCTATTTAATACTCTAAATATTTTCAAAAAAAAAAAAAAACAAATCTTTCTATGACCTTTAAAATATAAAAGTCAGATTTAAAACTGAATGAAAAGGCCACTTGAAAGTAAAGTTTTCTGCTTCAAGTCCATGTTTCTTTCAAATATTCAATGAAGTAACTAAAGAAATGGAGTATCAGGGAAAGGCCTGAAATAAAATATCAGGGAAAAGTCAGATAAGCCAAGAAAGCTTTTTCACTTTCCAAACACTCAGAGTATTGTATTAGTTTTCCATCGCTGTGTAACAAATTACCACTAATTTAGGGGTAATTTAAAAAGCATCCATTTGCTGTTTCGCAGTTTCTGTAGTTAAATCTTATCTTAATAGGATTCTCTGCTTTGGATCTCACAAGGCTGAAAATAAAGTGCCAGCCAGTCTGCATTCTTTTCTGAAGTGTGTGGTCTTTTTCCAGCTTTATTCAAGCTGTTGGCAGAATTCAGTTCCTGGGGGTTGTAGGACCGAGGTACTCATTTTCTTTTGGGCCATCGGCCAGGAGACACTCTCAGTTTCTAGATGCTAGCTTCCTGTCCTAGACACCAGACCTTTTCTGCTAGACATTCACAATGTGACTGCTTGTTTTCTTCTAAGTCAGCAGGAGAGTGTCTCTCTGGGTCATAAACTTCTTTCAAAGGGTTTGCCTAATTAAGTCAGTCTCACTAACACAAATCTCACTTTTGATTAACTCAGGGTCAACTGATTAGTAACACTGTCATAGGTATGATATCCCATCATATATTCATAGTTCTGACAACTAAAAGGAGAGGTGCTTCTATAGGGTGTATACATTAGGGGATGGGAATTTTGGAAGCCATTTTAGAATTTTGTCTATCACAGGTATTATTTTAGCGTTCAGGTCATATAACATTTAGAGAATGATTAGCCAGTCTTAGATCTACTGTACTTGAATTAATAAGTAGAAAGAACAAGCCGTGATACACATTATAAAATTTAATTTAGTATATAAAGAGCTACACATGACAATTTTGGCTGTGGCGAGGGGAGTTAATAGAAGAACGCCATGTGTTAGGGCTTGAATACCGAGCGTATTCAGCAGCATAATTCATAGATTTTTCATGATACTGGGGCTCTATAAAGAGGGACAGCACTAATAAAGGCAGATTGTTTCAAAAGCATTCTTTTTTTATTTGCTTAAGAACTGTCTACTATCACCTCTCCCATGATAAATCTAAGAACCCCAGAATTTTATGTTTTATCTTCAATCTCTTTCTTTTAACTTGAGCAAGGAATCTGGTAGTAGAATGAATGAAAGGAATACCCCATCTTTGGTTCAAGTATTCATTGGTATAGTATCCTGTGATCAAATGGGGGAATGCAATGAATGCTTATTCTGATTAACTCTAAGATTCCCTTGTTAACATCAATATGTAAATGTTTCATAACTTTAAATTTAGAAAGATTAATTTTCATTCTAAGCTAATTAAAGTTGTTTGGTCTTTGAACAAGTTAAGATCCAATTAGATATTTTATCTAAATAAATAAATAGAATATTGAATCATATTATATAAATGTATTCTTAGGACATATCTTGAGAAAGAACTCAGATTTGAAAGTAAATCTTACTTAAATTAAAACCCTTCAGTTATTTCCTTTGAAGGGAAAAGAATGTCTTTCTTTATCATCTTACCAATCCCCCTTTAGAAAGTAACTATTTAAATTGCTAATCATCACATTTAGTTTTACAAACAGTTGTGTATAAAAACATAATAGGATAATAATCTTCTATTGTTCATATCATGTTACCAAATCCAAACTACAGGTTGAAATTATTTTTTTTTTAATCTACTTCAAATTTCTCATTTGCTATATGAAAACTTACATTCAAATAATAAATTCTTCAAATTAAAGCCCTGAAATAATATCAGTGCACATATGTGGAAATTATCTACATCTGTTTAAATATTCTAAATAAGGTAATCTTAAGATACAATGATATATTTTACAATCAATAACATATGTGGAAAAACATTGATTTCATCTTATTTCCAAAGAATGTCAATTTTCTAATAGCATTTGGACCTGGTCATGGGAAATCTGTTACAGAGAAGCATTCAAATCAGTGAAAAGAAGTTCAACTTTTCACAAGTCTCTTCCAGTTTGGCATTAGCATTCAATATCTCTGATGAGTAATAAAAAAAAAGTAGTACATAGAAGCATAAGAAATTAGCACAATTCTATATTCTTAAGCTTTGGAATAAGTGTATATTCTAGGCCAAAATGCAAAATTTTGCCAAAGTTCCCCCATCTCAAACCTGTCTGTTCCCTAAGTTAATGCAGCTAATGTTATGGGAAGAATCAGGGTGGGGTCGTTCATGGGTCTTCAAACACTCTTGCATTTGTCAAAGAAGTTACCTCATAAAATATTCTCTCATGAAATAACTTTGCTTATTTAGTAATTTGATTGTGCTTTGTGAAATAACAACACTGTAATACAGAGATAAGGTCCCAGGCCACAGTTCCTGTAATCCTCAAAGATTACCTGATAGCCTTCAGAGATGTCATGGGAAAAACAACAGTAGTAATCAAATTGGAAAGATTTTTCTGGACTTTAGATCCATTTCATTTTCATTTCCTTTTCTAAATAAGAATCCATAGGCTTAGACACAGTCACCTCCTCTGAAGAATTGTATTTTCTTTTTACTTCTTTATTGAACTAATTTTCAAAAGACTATCTGATTTCTAAGTCACAGTTTCTCTATGGTTCTTTACATGCAATGATTTATCTGCTGCCATGCACCCCTCAGATAAATTTAGAAATTGTTCCCCATAAGAGGCAGAGCCTTATATTTAACAGTCATAATTGAAAAGGCACCAGGGGCTCCTTGAGAGGTCTGACTGTACCATTGCAAGAACTCCATTTCCTGGATAAAGTCAATAAGAGAGCAGATGTGAAAGCTATTCCAAGCAATGTAATTTTGCAGGGGAACAAGTATATACCAGGTAATATTTGAAAAGTACTCTGTGATATTAAGAAAAAGGAGCAAAAACTGTGTAAAAGGCTCTCCCTAAGTCCAGTTGTTTGCCAACATGATTTTAGGACTCCATCTGTTTTTTGATGACTCCATTATTATAGAAAAATAGCTAATGCTCTCCTCATTTGAACCTCTTCCTTTATTATATAGTAACAAAATTATCTATCCTGACCAGTCCATAATTAAACCATGCTATTCCATGGGACAATGATAACTACCGCAGCATAAAACTTAGGTTTGCTCACAAGCACATTGCAATTACTTTAAAATACACGTGTGTGCTTTTTGTGACTTGTTCATCTCAGCTATTCAAACAGGTACTCTGTGTTGAGGAGAATGAGTTTATTTGAATGAAAATGTAATGTTTATAACAAACCAAAAAATGAGGTTGTTTCTGCATATTTATTTATTTGAAGAAAAATGCACCCCTGAGACAACTGCTTATACCCATGTGTAAGCAATACATGGAGAGTATAATTCTAAAGCTGCAGCTTGAGCAGCAATTGTTTTTATTGATTCAGGTGCATAAAAACATGTAGCTCTTGGTTTGTTAAAGATCATGCCCTGTGTCACCTGTTCTGTCACTGTGGTCAAGCTCTTCATATCCTTTCGTTTCTTCTACCCTCCTTTTCTCCTTTTATTCCTATTTCACTGTAAAGTATTATTAGTGGAAAAGAAGGTTGTACAGTGAAAAACAGCATTGGTGAGAGTGAGCATAGGATTCCTTTTTCTTCCTTAGGCTGAATTGTGAATTCAGAGTGGCAGAGCAGAAAATTTTATAAATATCTTGTCCTAGACCTAACAAAATTGCTTTGGCATATTTTCCAACATCAATTAATTAATAGTAAAGCTTACTAAGAAGACTATACTACCTTTAGTACACATTCTTTAAAAAGTACAAATAAAGTGAGTTTTCAGGCAT
Source organism: Cebus imitator (assembly GCF_001604975.1). Lineage (NCBI taxonomy): Eukaryota > Metazoa > Chordata > Mammalia > Primates > Cebidae > Cebus > Cebus imitator. The sequence continues at coordinate 362,509 of NW_016108079.1, read as the reverse complement.
TTTAGTCTGTTGTGTTTTTTCCTGATGAATCGGTAAATTACAGTTTCCTTTTTTTATTAATCTGTTTTTGCATAAACAACCTTAAAAATAGTTTACTTAGAGGCTACACAGTCATAACGTATCCACTGATGCTGTGAAAGTAAAAATTTTCCAAAGATTTCATAACAATCACCTGTGAAATTATACTTTATACTATTTTATTCTTTTAAAATTGATAGCTGCAAATTGGACACATATTTTATTATTTAAAAGTTTATTTACATTTTTATTGATAATTTTTATATGTTTAATTCCTTATAATAATTCTATGGATATTTATCCTCCAGAAATTGTCACGCATGTTTGTGTAGAAACAGAAATTAAAATGAATGGCAGATAATATATTGAAAATACTCTAAGTGACTTCTTGCACATGTAAACAGATAGCTGAATTAGTTTCTGACCATCACAATGATTAATTACATTGTTCTCCAAAGCCTTTGGTCTAGTAAATAAAACTCTGTTTGTTCCACTTCTCATACTTTTGTCACAGGATCCCTGAGGTGTTGCTTCTCTGGCTGGAAACCTCTGTGGCTGGTGGCTCCTTTGCCCAAGTTTTGATCAGGTCCACTGGACTTGTTTCACCCACTCAGCCTGGCAGGCTGTGATGGCTCACACTACCAGCCTGGATCCCACACCTGCAAAGGGTGAGCCAAGTGGGGAACAGCAAGGAGTGTGTGAGCAACCATGCATGGGTGTCACCAACTGTGTAAAATCAGGCACACCTACTGCAGCACGGTGAGCAGCTCCCTATGAGGCTGTTGTTGGACCATGCATACCACAAGTAGCTTCCACAGCTGACACCAGGGAACATGGTGGCACCCAAAAGCTTGGCAACCCCAGGAACTGTTGAGCCCCAAAGAAGGTGTCACAGGCCTGGCTCAGGTTGCTCCTAGGCCTGGGCTCCCCAAAAGGCCGCAGCTCTTTTCTGCTTCTCTCTTCACTCTTTCTTATCATCCACAATGTGGAGAGCTCTTTCAACCATACCATTTGGTGGATCCCAAGTTCTTGTCCCACATCCTGGAAAAATGAGGTGTGTAGGCAAGTGGAAGCTGAACCAGGCAAAGAGGTGCTTTATTGAGCAACGTAATAGTTCAGAGGAGACCCACAGTTGGTAGCTCTTCTCCACAGGCACATCATTCTGACAAGAGTCCAGCTCTCAGCAGAGAGGGACCCACAGGCGGTAACTTCTCTGCACAGCCAGGTCGTCCCAACAAGTGTTGAGCTCTCAGCAGAGAGGAGACCCACAGTGGGTAGCTCCTCTATGCAGGCAGGTCATCCCAACATCTGCTTAGCCATCAGCAGAGACCCACAGTGGGTAGATCTTCTTTACAGTCAGGACATCCTGTCATCTGCTCAGCTCTCAGCCCAGAGGAAACCACAATGAGTAGCTCTTCTTCATAAGCAGGTCATCCTGTCATCTGCTCAGCAATCAGCAGAGATGAGACCCAGCGTGGGTAGCTCCTCTCCATGGGCAGATTGTCTTGTCATCTGCTCAGCTCTAGCAGAGAGGAGAACCACAGCTAGTAGCTCCTTTCCACAGGCAGGTTGTCCCTCCAGCTGAGTCCATGGTTTTTATGGGCTTCAGAGGGGAGAAGTGTATGCTGATTTGTCCATGGGCGGCCATGGGATGGCCCAGAAAAAGCACCATAAGTTCTCAAACCAGTCAGTGGAACTGGTGGTCTGGCCCTTAGGCCTCAGGCTATCACTGGGGACCCACTCTTTTCTGCCTAGGAACCTGTCTGCCCTCAGCTGCCATTAACTTGCCATCCACGGTGGCCCCTGTTTGTGCTGAGGTGTGTCTGCAGGCCATGCTGTGCCATTTTTAGCCTCCCCTCAGCCTCCTTCCATGCTTGTCAGCACCCAAAATCCAGCAGGGGCTGAGGCAGTGGGGGGCTGGCATATCCGCACTGCCGTGAGTGTGTGCACCCCCACCCAGTTTGTCATAGTGCCTGGGCACACCCATACTTTGCTCCAAAATCAGAGTGGGTGCCAAGAGTCGGGAGAGGCTATGCAATGGAAGCAGGCACTTCCAAGCCTGCAGGGGAAGGGGCACTTCCTGGGCATCCAAGAGTACAGAGATGCCTGGATATGAAGCTCTGCTGGGCAGCTAGAGATGTGCCCTGGAGGGTTGGGCTCCTGCCCCTCCAGCTCAGAAGAGAGCATAGCTTCTACCGGTTTGCACCTCCCACTGGCTCTGTGGAGCAAGCAGCCCTGGCCATACCTCCCCCATTGCAGCCGTTGTCCTGGCAGTGGCCACTGAAGATGGGCTGCCACTGCCATCACTTTGGCTTCTTTTTCTCAAGCTTTATGTTATTAGAAGAAAAACGAATTATTCTAGATTCACAGCTAACCAAGTTATAAACTGTGTTTTGTCATCAGTTTTTTTTAGGACTTTTATGTAAATTTTAAATATAAATGTGCTTTTACCTATCCATTTTATCAGTTATATTAAGTTTTTGTTGCCATGTCTCTTTAGTACAGAAACATAAACAAAAATCCCCTTTTCTTTTAGTAACCAAGTACAATCTCCGCCTATACTGTTTTTCCAAAACTCTGTACTTAAGCTCAAGCTCGTAACTGTAATTAGCAAACCAATGCTATTTTCAAAGTAATCAATACATGGATGTTTCATGCAGCATGTAAAATATATCTAACATTTCATGTGAGTGTGATAACAGCCATACAAGATAATTAAATAAATATTATGATATCACTTTATGAATAAGAAAACTGAGAAAGATAAAATGTTATTTCTATGAAGCCCACTTGACTGATTAACATCAGAAGAAGAACACAAGTTCAGGTGTTTAGATTCAAAATTCAGTATGCCCTGGTGTCTAATAAGGGTGGGAGATATACACATGCATGAGATACATCCTGCCCTCCAGGAGTTCGCAGTCTTCTGTCTGGGACAGACACGTAAAACATATCAGATCCACTGCCATAGAATTATGCTCAGTGTTCTGTGAATGGGACCAGATAAGAAAATCATTTAATTCCATTTGACCTGATCTGAATGGATTACCAGAAACTATAATCCTGAACTTAGTCTTAAAGACCGAATAGTTTGCCAGGTAAAGCTTATAGAAATGGTATTGGAGGATTCTTGCCAAGAAGAGAGAACAGCATGTTGGGGGAAGGGCAGTGCATTCAATTTAAGAAAGGTAGAAGAGGAGAAAAACAGAAAGTGTCAGCGAATACATTAGAGAGTTAGGGTATTTGAGAAGTTTGAGTGATTCAATTTTTATCTGGTATGCTACAAATAACTTCTGAAGAGTTTTAAAAAGAGAAGTGTGACATACACATCTTTTAGATAGATTTCTGGCAACCGTGTGACTAGATCTCAGTAAAATGAGCCTAGAGACCAGAGGTCCAGCTAGTTGTGTGTAACAATTGACCAGTCAGAGATGGCAAAGGCCAGAACCCGGACAACAGGAGTAGGACTAGATAGAAAACCTAATGATGAATAATATTAAATGGGTAAGAATTTATTAACTATTAGATTTGGACATGAGAGACATGGAGGACTCGAAGTTCATAGCAGAGTGGCCCTTTCCTTCAGCTGATTGAAGGAACACATGAAGAACCAGCTTTAAGGAAGAGGGTGTGTTTACTGGGAACGGAATTAGCGATGTTTAATTCTCACGTGTAAAGGCCTTTACAATAGCAGGTGAAAAATTGGGGATGTAGATTTGTAAGTCAAACATTTGTAATAACTAAAAATGAGAGCAAATTAAATTATGGCTGTCAAGAATTAAACATCAAGCAAGAAGGACAATGAGAAGAGAAGGGAAATCTAAAGAACACTGACAGGAATCAGAGCAGGACAAAAAGAGATTAGATTCAAAGAAATGAAATAAACGGCATGGTTTTAGGGAAAGCAAGCAGAATTTCAAGAAGAAATGGGTAGAAAACAGCTTCAAGTGCAGAAAAAGCTTCAGTAACTGGAAGTGTTATTTGGATTTGGCAGTGGTTAGAATGTTTTTTGATTAATAAAACACAATCAGATGTTTGTTCTTCCTTTGAATCCATTGGGGAAATACTGCCTTTTACTAGTACCACAGAATCAAGACTGTTTTTCTTGCTTTAATAATTCTGCAATGGGCCAGGCGCAGTGGTTCACGTCTGTAATCCCAGAACTTTAGGAGGCTGAGGTGGATGGATCACAAGTTCTGGGGTTCAAGACCAGCCTAGCCAATATGGTGAAACCCCATATCTACTACAAGTACAAAAATTAGCTGGGCATGGTGGTGGGCATTTGTAATCCCAGCTATTTGGGAGACTGAGACAAGAAAATCGCTTCGACCCGGGAGGAGGAGGCTGCTGTAAGACAAGAGGGTGCCACTTCAATCCAGCCTCGGTGACAGAGCAAGACTCCATCTGAAAATAATAATAATAATAATTCTGCAGTGAAGTGTAGAAAATAACAACGGAAAGATGAGGGTTCCTTAGGACCATCGCTGTTCACTTTGACAATTTCCACTGTCAGTTTGAGTCCTGGAGTGGAAGCGAACCACCTACACTGACTGGGGAATTCTTAAACCAAACCAGGGAGTCAGATGCCGCCAGGAGTCCATCTCTGTATAAATTAAGAACTGCATACCCCAACACATAGTGCTCCAGGATTTCTGTCTTATTGACTTGCTGCCTATCAACAAAGCTCTCCTGGGGTTGATATTTCCTCCTAGGAAATGCTACCAATGTATCATCACCTATTTTTGTTTCTGGTGGTTTGTGTGGTGAATAAACACCATTCTCTTTCATTACCCACCACCTGAAACCTCTCTTTCAAATGCGAAATTTCCTGCCATGGAATCCTATTGAAAAGTTCACAACTTCAGCTACATGTTCTCTCAGTGTTCAGATTACTTGCCTACTGTGTCTTAGATCCAGTTCCTTTCTTGCCCTGCTCACTTCTTTATCACAGGAAAATACAATGGACTTCTGGGGAGGTTGGGTCAATAAAAAGCACTGATGAATGTTGGGAAGAGTGGAGAGGCAAGGCATTTTTATGTCTCTCATTCCATCTGAGACAACATCTCTGTTGCATTTCTTCCATCTTTCCACCCTGGGACAATGTTTTCCCTCATGGGCCCAGCATTAGCTTGGCACCTTCCATTTTTAGTTTTGGTTACAATCAGATTTTCCTCTTTTGGGATCTGTCAGCACCCATTGTTTCTCTAGCATCAGAAGTATCAGTAGCTTTCTCTTGCTGCTAATCTCTGAGGACATCTCACTGCTCTGTTTGGCTTAGCTCTTCCATCACCTGTATTACCAATCCACTGTATTAGTAAGATCAAGTGGTTTCCGGGACTTACAAACTAAACTAGACCCTGACTACCATGCTTAGTCTCCTCTTTAGCTGGCTGTAGGCTGCCTTAGGACCCATCAATCAGATACATCTATTCCAGAAAGTGAAAAGGTTGCTGCCACCATAATAAAGAAAGAACTAGACCACAGAGAAACTTCTCTGGTAGTTACATGACTTACAGAGGGAGTTCTGGTGTCACTGTGCTAATGGTGGTATCCAGTGCCCCATCTGAGACTTGCATGAGGTACAACCTGCCATGCCCTGAACTTGTTAGTAGCCACAGCAATTTAGAAGTATGATTTAGGGCATTGTTACCTCCTCACTGGGTTTTTCAGTCTTCTAGGGAACTTTATACACTATTTTTTTCAATAAATTATTTGCTTAACACAATATAAATTGGTTATTTTGCTTGCTACTGAAAACATTGACTGATTCATATTGAATCATAGGAGTTACACTGAAACCAACACAGAAGGAGAAAAGGCAAGGGTAATAGTTATAAGGAGTAAGCCTGATTTTGACCAGCCCACACTGTTCCAATGCAACTCTACTTGACAACATCCTTGAATCCCAGATTTGGGGACAGCAATTTGGGTTGTTCTGGGTCAGAGGATAGAAAAGGTATTGTGCAAGGATGTCTGCAAATTTCTCTAGACACCAACTTAGTTCTCTTAAGTGTGCAGTACTGTTGCCAAGATTTGTGCATCTATCTTCAGGGCTATTTCAATGGGGTCTTGGGATATGGTTTGACGCTATTCATCAGCTAAAATGTCACTACAGTGCCCAGTCTCTGTAACATCATTCTGTTATTTTTCATTTTCCTGTCTCCCAGACGGGACAGTGAGCTCCTTAACAGTGTCACGCTGCTCCACTTTCTAGGACCTGGCACAGACCAGAAAAGATAGTCAACAAATATTTATTGAATACATGAATGGATTCTGGAGAACCAGACTGAGAAACAATTTTTTTTCTTCTGTTTTGTTTCTGAAAATGCAATCATGAGATTTAGAACACTGTGTTTGGAAAGAGTACACAATTTCATTTAGTTTAACTGTTCTCAGCCTCTCCCAGACTTCCTCCCTAAAATTTCTTTATGAGATCCTTTCTATGATTATTCACTAAAATGTCATCTCTAGGAAAACTTTCTTGTAAATAGTTATTCCTTCTTCTGTGTTTAAATATTATTTTACACTTATGTCAATTATAAGAATTATTGTACAGCACAATAGTAATTTGTCTAATTGCCTGTATCCTCTTTTAAACTACGACTATTTAAATCCAGAGCCATGCACTGTAACACCAATTCTTTGCATGATCTCTGACATATTTTAAGAGTAAGGTTCTTCATAGGTACCCTTAATGGGGCTGATACTTGGAGTTAATGACTAATTTCTGCAAGCGCATGCAAAATTGCACATGGATATGATCACTTTCTTTTTTACTTTAAGTGCAGGGGTACAAGTGAAAGTTTGTTACATAAGTAAACTTGTGTCATGGGGGTTTGTTGTATAGATTATTTCATCATCTACATATTAAGCCCATTCGTTATTTCTCCTGATCCTCTCCCTCCTCCAACTCTCCACCCCCTGAAAGACCCCAGTGTGGGTTGTTCCCCTCTATGTGTCTATGTGTTCTCATCACTTAGCTCCCACTTATAAGTGAGAACATGTGGTATTTGTTTTTGTCTTCCTGTGTTAGTCTGCTAAGGGAAAGTCTATAGATGTTTGAAAATGTTTGTTGAATTTAACTTGATTAAACCACCTATTAAGTATATTTCGGTTTTAATTTATAATTTTATAAACATATAATATAAACTGCAATATATTACAATATAAAAGCTGATATGATGATGTTGCCATAGACACTCTTTCCATAATAAAATACTAAAAACTGGGATAAGAGAAGAGAAGCAAATACTAGGCAACAAAAAAAAACTGTCTTCTGGAGTGTTCTATCCCATTTGTTTTTTCTCCACCAGATAAGGAATTTTCCAACACTCTGCGCTGAGATGCTATCTATTACGAAAGAAAAAGGACAGAAAGGCTCCGGAGGAATAATTCTGATTTCATTCTATCGAGGTATTAATGTCACTTCAATCGGATGCTCAATTTAAAATTGCTGAATATTTTTTGCCAGGCTTTTTCAGCTTGCAATCTTTTATTCGAGTCCTTGGGGTCAGATGGGTTTACAAATTTTGGAATGTACTACATATCAAAAAAAAAGTAATACAGTACTTTTACTGCAAATCAGACAGCAACCTAGCAGAATTTGGGTAGTGCTTCAGAGTCCAACACATTAATAATTTGGCAGAAAACTGTATGAATATTCAGAATGAGAGGGATAAAGACTATAAATAAAACAATGTCATTTCAGCTAAATTTTGCAGCCAAATGAGTTTAATTATGCAGTTTTGCTACCAAGAAAAATTCAGTAGTTAGAGTTCAGATGTCCAGTTTTGGATATCAAAATTGTAGACTTGTATTGGTCTTTTACTACTGAACTTTTTATTATGAAGTTTGCATTAGAATATTTTGTCTTAAACTAGATCAACTTCAAGCTTATTAGAAAAAGAGCTAATGGGAAGCTCTTATTGGCAAATATATACTGCGGGAAGAGTAATGAGTAAATAAAATGTGGAGAAAGAAAACACTGGCATCTTAAACATTATCTGCTACAGAAATGATTTAAAGTTTTAGAGATTATGTATGTTTTGTGACATAGAGAAAACACATAAACATGCACACACACACACACACAAAATAAACAGGAAACACAGAATATTAAAGGGTATATAAGCATGATTAAAATTACTTTGGATTCATATATGTGTTAGAGGTTCATTGAGAAATGATGGGGGGAAATAGAATATGGAACAGTAAGATCGCCATGGCCCCTACCCTCATTACGCTTAATCTTCACATATGGAGATTAGATGTACACTCATGAAGTGGTTACAAATAAAATAAAGGAGCAAGACTCTCTAAGCACAGTGACATAAAACCTCTGTTTATAGTGTAGACTTAGTAGTAACATTGTCTTTGGCAGGCAGTGAAAGTGCAGTTTATGGGTCAGATGTTCTAGTTGAGACCTTTCACTTCCTTTTTCACAGGATGATCCACTCTAAATGATACTCACTTTAAGAATTATTGGAATAGGCCGGACATGGTGGCTCAGGCCTGTAATTCCAATCTTTTCAGAGGCCAAGACAGGCCGATCACCTGAGGTCAGACTGTCAAGACCAATCTGGCCAACATGGTGAAACCCCGTCTGTACTAAATATATATATAATAGCCAGGCATGGTGGCAGGCACCTCAGCTACTCAGGAGGTGGAGGCAGAAGAATTGCTAGAACCCAGAGGCAGAGGCTGCAGTGAGTTGAGATCATGGCATTGCACTCCAGCCTGGGCAATGACAGCAAAATTTCATCTTAAACAAAATTGTTAGAACAGATTTTATTGAGAAGGTAAGATCCAACAATATAAGCATCCGATTAAAAAGTAATTTTATATGGATAGAAAAAAAGTATATTAAGATTAGAAAGTAAGAAACAAAAAGATGGAGAATTCTTTTATAGCTGCCATGAACATTTTATTTTTTAAATAAAAAAAATTTTAATTAGAATTGACAATATTAAGAATACTTCTCAAGAGCATATTTATCAAAACATGGGGAGATAACTGTTGGTTTCATTATTACGACAATGTGTTTTATGTATCAATTATCAGTCATAATTTCTAATAGAAATAAAACTTTGTTCAGCCACATATTTAAAATTAAGGCTTAACAAAATTATTTTTGGTAATAATGTTTTCATAAAAGTATTTCAACATAACAAATTTTGATTATCCCTTCAATAGCATCTTTTTCCAAAACTCAAAGAGTGGCAGAAGGTATAAGGGTCTTAACCACATTCTATTTGTTCCTTACAGAGCAGTAATTCATGGAACTGAGATTTTGGAGACCATGTGATCTACTGAGCAGTGTATTCTGTCCCCAACCCCACCAATATCTATCCTTTTTTCAAAATACGTAACCATATTTTTTCTTCATGAATTATCCAAAGAAACCAAAGAGATAGTATTTCTTTGAGTAAACAAAAATACTATCAGCTTCCTGGTGGGTGGCTTAAGTGGAGTGACAGATGGCAGCTGTGCTTCATTCTCAGAGTACCGTAATTGATGATTGTCACATACTTCAGGTTTTCCCCTTGGTACGTTTCTTTCCTCTGTTGACCTCTTTTCTTTTGCTAGTCTTTCTCCAGAAACTTTTGCCTTTGCAACTCACTTTCTAATTCTTCTTATTTTTATACCTCTTGTTCTTCTACCTCCCTCCAAAGTCTAGAGCAAGTATATTAGAATGGGAAATTTAAGAACTACAAAGGGAGTTTGAAAATAAATAAATGAATACATACTCTTTGCATTACAGGATATATGATTTAGAAACATTCTGTAATAATGTGCAATATATTAATTACTATAATTATGTTGTCTATAGGGATTAATATATGTATAAAATGTGTGAAAGACTCTATGTGAACTAGCATTCACCACAAGGAAAAAGCAGTAAACACGTTTTAATCAGATTTTCTTTCCTGTCTTGGTTAACAGCTCGGATCAACCATCTATTACTGATTGAGCTAATAAGAATTTAACTTTCTATGAAAAGTAAATAGCTGTATTCCCAAATTTGAAATGAACACGAAAGAAAAAATATAAAGTGATTCTGACAAAAGGAAGAAAAAATATGAATGACATTTATAAAGAAAAAAATCATTAATGTAGTTACTATACTTTGTCATTTTGAAATCACTGCTGAATGAAGACTCCATCCCCGTAAATATGGGAAACAAAAATGTTTTGATGCCTTTGAATTCAATTAATAAAATATCAAATTGAAGTTCTAAAAACTTCCCAGTGGGAATGGTTTACATAGAATTCAATGCTGAAGTGGTTTTTCTCAAATCCCTTTCTGCTCCCCTCAACACACACACACACACACACACACACACACACACACACACATACTGTACAACTATATCATGTTATAATATAGCAGTAGGTCATTTTCTATGAGTTAACAAAAACAAATGAAAAACTGAACACATCATTTTTCCTTGGGTCATAAATAATTTATCTCTCTTCTTAGAGTTACCACAAAATTTCATGAAATTTGTATGGCAAGAATTCAAGTATTTAACAGATGACTCACTGATAAAAGATTTCAAAGACATGGGTAAACTATGTAGTATCTTAGAAGGTAATTTGTATTATCAGAAAAGAAAAAAAGAGTGAGGTAAATAACAAGTTATTAGAAAATGTATTCTGAGAAGTATAAAAAAAAAAAAAAAGCCAATGCCCATTAACAAAGAGATCTCTGTCTGGTGGGATCGGGTTCAACTTTTCAAATAACACACCAAAGAATCATTTAAAAATTTCTGTTATCAGGATAAGTTTTCTCATGTAAACTCAGTTCTTCTCCTAAGAAAAGGTTCAACATTGCTGTATGAAAAAGTGTTTTCTAATGATTTAAAATTTGCATGTATATATAATATTATAATGCTTGGGAAAACAGGAAGGCAAATTTAGGAATACACTTAACAAATTCTCCTTGAAATAAATCTCTGAGAATTTCAACATTATCTCCACAAATTGCAGATGATATGCATTTAAATTTTGGTAGTGCCTGTAGACAGTTGAGGGGGTCTATTCAAGCAAGTATAAAAGTTGGTCTAATCCTAATTATTTTGGTATTTCAGTTGTGACAAGTGCTGTGTAGATTTCAGGCAAGAACATAAATAAATGATATGAAATGAATATGTAGATAAATTGTCATGAGAAAGTACATTAGAAATAAAAAATAAAAGATTATAATCTTAACAAATGCTAACCCAAAAAAGACAACTTAATATTGAAGAGATAAGAGCAAATAAAAATCTCCAAGCAATTAGATCAATTAAAAGTGATAATAATATATCAAGTGAGGGTCAAATAGGAATCACCACAGTAAAACAAAATTTTATCCATTTAGCCTGGGATTTTGAAGCCATGAAAAAAGTAGACATTGTTTATTGTTATTACTGCTTGACATGATGCCTGATAATATGGAAGATGAACTGAGGTCTTTCAGTTAGAATTTGTTGGAGCATATTTGATGGTGATGGACAAACTGCTATCTCTTGAAGCTTCAACTGAACTTCAAAGTCCATGCACTTGAACACGACTTTCCATCAAAAATCTCTGCCTGCTCCCCTGCCTTTCCATCTACATTTAACACTCTCTGTTTCAGCTTCTGGCACTATATTATAACAAATCATCAGGACCCTCTCACTCCCTTTTTCTCTTTCTCCTGTTTTGTCAAGGTCTTTCCTGCCTTTTCTACATAGACTTGACTAAGCTTGTCCAACATGCCATCTGGGGACTGCATGCAACCCAACACACATTTGTAAACTTTCTTAAAACATTTTAAGAGTTTTTTGGCATCTTTTATTAGCTCATTAGCTATGATTAGTGTTAGTGTATTTTATGTGGCCCAGGAAAATTCTTCTTCCAATGTGGCCTAGAGAAGCCAAAAGATTGCCTACACTAGATGTTTGCAGGTTTCTGTAGGTTCAAACTCTAGTAGTTAGCAAGGAATATTTAAGATTGAACATTAGAAAAAGCTGTAAAGTGATTAAAAATAATGTTTATAAATAAAACTTACTCATTCTTCCTTCCTTTTTCAACAGCATCTTAGTTCATCAAAGAGCTAGTCCAGCAGACCACATGTTTTTCCCCCAAAGATGTTGCATAGAGTTTCCTAAGACCTTACATTTTCACTTACTTCTATTATTCCCCCCATTCTGGAACTAGTATACAAGGAGTTTTATTAATAGTTGACATAGACAGAAATGGTCACTCCGTGGCTGGATAAAAGGCCTCAGGTGAATTTTAACATTATCCCTTTTATAAGAGGGATTGACCTTAAAGGTCATTATAGCAAATATCTTCCTCCAATTCACTTCATAAAAAGATGGAACCTCAACACTTTAGGAGGCTGAGGCAGGTGGATCACTTGAAGTCAGGAGTTTGAGATCAGCCTGGGCAACAGTAGAGATGGTGAAACCCCATCTCTACTTAAAAAAAAATTAGCCAGGCATGGTGGCAGGTGCCTTTAGTCCCAGCTAATTGGGAGGCAGAGCAAAAGAATCTCTACAACCTGGGAGGCAGAGGTTGCAGTGAGCCAAGTTCATGCCTCTGTACTCCAGCGTAGGTGACACAGTGAGACTCCATCTCACAGAAAGAAAGGAAAGAAAGGAAAGGAAAGGAGGGAGGGAAAGAAAGAGAGAAAGAAAGAGAAAGAAAGGAGAAAGAAAAAGAAAGAAAGAAAAAAGAAAAGAGGAGGAAAAGAAGAAAGAATAGGATGGGGGGAGGAGGAGGAAGAATTGCTCTCTAGCATATTTTAATTAATCTGTGGAAGTACTGTTTTCTTCATTGTTATCACAAAGGCTATTAGGCAGACCTGAACCTAGTTAATGCTTTTACAGTTTGGAAAGCAACAAATGCTAAAAAGCTGGGAGCAACAATGACAAAAATTAGTCAGTTAACTAACAAACATTAAAGTAGAAAAATGGCCTTTATTATTATAAAATACTAATATATTTTATATTATGATATTAGTACTTTGATTTTTAAAACATTTATACTTTAAATAATCAGATATTTCAATAAAGTTTGTCATTGCTTTCATTTGTAATGAGAATCTAATCACCATAAACAGTCTTTTAATTTTTGCATTTGGCTACTCATTTTAGGTTAGTTACTAAGTTACAGCTACTCCTTTACATAAAACTGCTCAAGAGACAGGTTTTACTAATATATGGGGTAAGACTCATGTTCATAAATCCGAAGAGCAAGAAGAAAGAGCTGGATAAAGTACACTTAAAACATGAAAAGACTGGCAATTATAGTGACTTGCAGGAGATTTTAAATTATAGTATAAAAGGAAGCCTTGAGTTAAAAAAATTCAAATTAGTTATCCTGTTAGAGGTTTTGTACAGAATAAATACATGGCAAATATTTTATTCATTACATGCTAACTAACATGTAAAATGCTGAAATAATAGCTTATATACATGCTTCAAAGATAAATATTGACAAATAAATGTTCATATAGCAGATAGGAGAAAATATAGACAGTAAATAAGTTTAGGGTTTTTCTTCCTTTTTATTTTGTCTCTTATATGACTTCAGTAAAATTAGAACTCTAAGCATTTTTCTAGGGTTCATATTTTATAATAATTTCTCAGTGAAGCGCAGCTGGCAAGCTCCGTAGCCACAGCCACCTTTGATCACACAAATCTATTCAGTCTTTGTTCTTCCCACACGAGTAGACTCTCACTCTTTACTGGACCAATACAGAAATGTATTGATACTTTATAATATAATATAGTATTTTATTTTTATGTATCTATCAAAATCATATGCCTTCGTATTTCATATGGCTAAGAACAGTGTATTTAATTTAGTAACACTCAACTCTCAATTAGTTGGTTCTAATTGGCTTTAAGTTCTAATTTGTAAAAGATCATAAAGTCTCTTTATTAAATGAATATGTTTATATGTAGAACTTTATGACATCTCATGCAGAGTACATTTACAATTATATTTTCTTTTAAATTCCTAAAAGGAAGCAGATCAGTGATAAGAACAAAAATGCCAATGAAGAACAAGTAGTGATGCTTCAGTAATGAAAGTGAGAATAAGCGATGGTCAGAATCCCTGATGATCAAGCGTCAGCATTTAAAACTGCCTCTGAACATTCTATTATTAAGAAAACATTTATTTTTAAGATACATTGCCTGGTATCAATGCATTTTTTTTTTTTTTTTTTTTTTT